>NW_015652149.1:189956-215439 GCF_001515625.1 Sinocyclocheilus rhinocerous
CAACAATACTACAGCGAGAATAAAAGTTACGCCTTCTTTCTTTGCTTGAACATTTGGGCGGCGTTATGCAAATCTTCCCACATAGTGAGGTAGATATGTGGGGGCGTGTTAGAACGAGCCGTTTTAGGTAGGTGTGGCTGACTCTTAACTTTTATAAAGAATATCTCTTTGGATTTGAGACTTTAGTCTTTGCAAATTTACAGATCTTCTTTATGCACCAAGAGCTTGTAACACTCCAAAGAGAAAGGAAAACATGAAATCGCATCATATGACCCCTTTAAGTGCATTAAACTGTGCATGTGCAGTGAGCAGGAAATACTAAATAACATTTCCAGTATTTTTTTTTTCACGTTAGCTGGGATGAATTGTGAGACTGTAGAGCAATAATAATAATAGATCTACTGAATTAAGGTTACTCATCAATAAATACTCATCACTAAATATTGCCATATTTTGCTATGGATATTTCCTGACCCCATCACTTCAAGTGAATATCTTCCTTTGAAATATTAAACAGTTCTGCTTCATTCTGGCACATTTTTAAAGGTTGGCGAAATGGGAACCTTATGTAATAGTGATGCATGTGATTACTGACTACAGCAATATCTTTATCAGTCTAAATTATGAAGATGTAAGAATTTATAATGTGAGACTTTATACTATATGGGTCAAAGACGAAAAAGGGTTTAAGCATAAAAACAATAAGTGTAATCCCAAACAAATGTAAAACGTTTTCTGTTTAATTTAATTGCAATTTTGTTTTTCTGAGCAAAAGATAAATATCATACATTTTCCCCCTGAATTACAGAAGACACCCACTAAAATATCATTCAGTGTAACAATCTTGTCAGGCATATTTACAACAAAAATCAATTTATGATATATTAAAAGACTAATTACTTTCACCCCAAATACTAATTAGTTGTAATTTTACATTTTTTAAATTAGCCACTATCCTAGCTTTTGCCCATTTGTCAGTAATAATTTTTTACTCATTTAAAACACAATACAATTTCATATATTCCCTTATTCTTTTATATATTTTAATACGTACAAGTCAGAACAAGAATGTTGTTTGAATTTTTACATAAATATTGTGTCACATTGAATGACAATGTAACATTATTTCAACCAAATTTTGACATTTTATTCTCCAAAAACTTATTTTGAAACCTTAAAAGTAGACACTTTACTTACATTTAATGTGCTTTCTATGAACATAAAATCACTTTTGTAAATTTCTTTTGATGCAGACATCTTAACGTCTTTGACCCATATATATATATATATATGTATATATTATTGTAAAATCGTTGTAAAAACCAGAAAAGATGTTGAGACTGGGAGAGCGTAGATAACAGCAACTATCTCATGAATATTAATTAGCTCACACTGACATTTCAGCCTGTCACAATACTTTTCATTCTGATTTAAATTTTTACTTTTATTAATGTTCCACGACATTTCTTTTCTCCACTCATTTAGTTCTTCACTATGCACTGTAATACTAAAGGACTTGTGGGTATGAATAAATAACAGACGATCAGAAATGTAACCAACCAAATATCTTACGTCTCCAATGAAATTTAACACCAGGGTCACAGATTTCAATCACAAAGCAAGTGAGATGCAGTCTTAGTTCGGTGTGATTCAGCCTGGTCTCCATGAATGTCCTCAGTCTTTCATGGTCTAACAGTTGTGTAGTCGCATGTCTCCTGCCCGTCAGAAGTCCTGTCTGAATGATGTGCTGCTGTAAACTTGATGCTGGAGTAGGTGAGATCGTCCGAGGGGCTGCTGGGTAATTGTGCTAGAGCATAAACAGAGGCGTCATGTTCAGCAAATGCTGGAAGGACCAGACTATAGTCAGGATGATCAAGAGTGCTACTGATGTCTTCATAATCGCAGTCCGCCTGAAGAGAAGAAAAAACACCAGAGTTAGAACAAATGGATAAAGAGTGGAAAAGATGATCAGAATCCACAAATGAGTGATTGCATACAGACACATGATGCAACTCACTTCTCTAGTTTCTCCCATATCTCCACTGGGCAGATTCTTAGTCGGGCCGTGAACCACATCTTTGGGCTGCGTTCCTGTTTTGTGACACCAGATTTTTTGGTTTGTGACAAAAACCTTTCTTTTGACACGACATGCAGCTCTGTGACACAGAAGTCCGGTTTGACTTTGGAAATGCTGTGATTTACTAAGGCAGATGAGAATAAAAATGATTCTATATCAAGTGAATTGATGTGAGAAAGACAGTCACCTTCTTTCTTTTGCCTCCGTCTTAAGTATATGAACGATGAGAATCCAAACCCTGTCAGTATCCCTATAACTATCACCACCAGCATGATGATTGGTGCTAAACCTTGAAAAACAGACAAAAACATCCAATAAATGACTCGAAATGTCCTATATTTAATGAAACTTGAGAAACAAATGTCTCTGCACACTCTTTGTACCTGGCTGTGGTTTTGGTGACACTGCATTAGCAGATGATAAGAAAAACATTAACACTGAAGGTGATGTTGATGGTGATGAAGATGATGAAGATGAAGATGTGACGGGTCTGCTGGAGGCAGTATCTGCTGGCGCTGGTTTGCTGGTGTGAAATGAAGCTGTTGTTGTTGTTGGTTTAGATGACATACTCTCTGATGTGTCTGAAACTGGGTTTAATGCATGACAGCCCATGCAGTTATTTCCAGATATGATTACAACAAAAACTATTTCAGGTGCTTTTTATATATGTGACCCTGCACACAAAACCTTTTTGTCTTAAGTCAAACCTCTTAAGTCGCTGGGGTATATTTGTAGCAATAGCCAAAAAAAACATTGTATGGGTCAAAATTATCGATTTTTCTTTTATGCCAAAAATCATTAGGATATTTAGTAAAGATCATGTTCCATGAAGATATTTTGTAAATGTCCTAACGTAAATATATCAAAACTTAATTTTTGATTAGTAATATGCATTGCTAAGAACTTCATTTGAACAACTTTAAAGGTGATTTTCTCAATATTGTGATTGTTTTGCACCCTCAGATTCCAGATTTTCAAATAGTTGTATCTCAGCCAAATATTGTCCTATCCTAACAAACCATACATCAAAAAGTTGTAAGATGCTTATTTATTCAGCTTTCAGATGATGTATACATTTCAATTTCAAAAACTTGACCCTTATGACTAGTTTTGTGGTCCAGGGTCACATATTGAGAATGCATTTCAGAATAAACACACACAGTTACATTTTTACAGTCGTATTGTGGCAAAAGGTCATGTGACACGTTGTACTTCCCCCTGACACAGCTGTTAGTAACGCTTCACTAATGTCAAGGGTGTGAAGGAAATAGAGAGGCGCATGAGTGACCAGCGATGTGTTTAGCATGAACGTTTTATATTAAGATCTAATCATTCTTTTGTTTTTTATGTCCCTACACATAATATAAAACCTGCTAATATCATCTTACCAGCAGAAATGTTCAGGTCTATCACTGAAATCCACTTCTTCTGCTTCTTGTGCTCTTGTCTTCTCCGTGCAGCTCCACACCAGTATATCCCAGAATCCTCTTCTCTCAGATCAGTGATGGTCACAGTAAAGACTCCTGCAGGTTCATTATCGCTCAGAGAGAAACGGCCGTTACTGTTGCTCTCTGATGAAACTCTGATAGCTGATTTCTCACAGAGGGACGGGTCGCTTCCTTTGCAGATGAATTTGACATCGCTCTTCAATTCACTTTCATAATTGCAGGGGATATAAAGATGCTTTCCAGTCACACCAGGCACTCTGGAAACTAAATCAGAGCATAAATGAGAGATTTAAGTACTTACAGTGACAATATTAGCTGTTTAATCAGATACTGCTCTGAATAATGCCAGCTCTTTCTGCTTTGCGTTCACTGGCTGCTCTGCAGTGCTCTGATAATGTAATGCATGCGAAATGAAAAAGACCTTGACCTTTAGAGTCACTAAATGTCAACAGATACCGCAACTCTTTGAAAAGCTGCTAGATGTAACTGATTTTAAAGAATATAAGCACATGCCTAAATATTGAGGTGCAAGTCATGAGAAATAAAACAAAAGGAAAGTTTAACTGCACAACTCAAATTTTTATGCTGATAAAAACAAACAAACAAAAATGCATTGATAAAGGCTGATGGCTGAACTATATATATAAAAAGTAAGATTTTGAGTTGTGCAGTTATATTTTTTTGTTTTTTGAATGAACAATTTCTTCTCAAATAAACTGAATGTCATGTGACAGGAAGTGATGCGGGTCAGTATTTGTGTTGTGTGTGGTGTGAACACTGGCTCTTCAGCATCTGCAGAGGATGCTGTAGTTTCTGTTCTCTTGTCTCTCTACATCTTTCAGCACATGGTACAGCACTGTCATACACGCAAACTGACATATAACTTTAGAGTATACTAGATTTGTTCATTTACATTTTACACAGTATTCATGTGCACTGCCAATGATACACATACAGTATATTCTGACTTACCGTGTTTAATTTCCAGACAAATCTCTGTAAAGTCATCCAATTTTCCCAGCCCTGTCTCTATGCCACACCAGTACTTGCCTTCATCCTCAGTTCTCACATCAGTGATGGTGACGGTGAAGATGTGGGCCGTTTTGTCGTCAGTCAGAGAGAATCTCTCGTCTCGAGCTGCTGATCCAGATTCAACAACTTTGTCTTTATTCAGTCTTGGACATTCTCCTCTGCAGAGATACTTCTTATCTTCTTCATATCTAGACTTATATGAACACTGTATCTCAACTGTTCCTCTTTCATGTGCAGTGAAAGTCAAGATCTCATTCGTCTCACATACCGCCACTAAGAAAATATAAAGAGAGAGAAACAGCTGAGTGCAAACATGGACCTGATTGAGAACAGACAGACTGTTAGAAAGACACAGGATAACTCTCACCTGACACGAGGAGCAGCAGGTGAAATATGAGTTTATCATCACGGATCTGGATCATTGTTTCATCTGTGTGGTGCTGGTGGTCTCTATTAATGAAGAGCTCAAGCTCTCTCTCTCTCTCTCTCTCTCTCTGTCTGTCATTTGCTCCTCCTCTCCATGAGTTACAGTATTTGCAGCAAGAGCTCCCTCTATGTACATTTCCTTTGAACAAATTCAATCTTACATTTACATTTACTCATGTAGCAGACACAAATAAATTCAGCCTTGTGCTTAGAAGAGATCGAGGACTTTTAAGTACACATGAACATGAATGAATATATACTGTATATATATTTCATCAAGTCGAGACACTGATCATAGTCAGGAGACACCAGGCATCATGCATTGTACAGTGTGTAACCTGCATCTGTGGCCACTTGGTGTCAGTATGATGCAATAATGACATAATGAAGGATGGGCATTCGAATTGAATATTACTTTGATATTGTATACTACCAAAATGCATATTTATTTATTCATTTAGTTGATCTTGCAAATATGACTTATGCATTAAAAGTTACCACTATGATCATTGTTTAATTGAATTTGCATATTATCTCTTCATGTGGTGTTTACTGGAAGAAGCGAGATCATGTTACTCTACATACAGCACACAGATGCATGTACCTGCACTTATATACATGTTCATAGTGGGGTAGACTGGAAAGTCTCTTAAAACTGTTTCATTTATGGAAGAATGACAATAGAAGGCCAAACTCTGAACAAAAGAAACTTAGACGAACAACAATTCATTATAACCTCAAGTAGCAGTCATCGGGGTCCAAGCACCAATCGCTGTACAATTGACATATAGCTTTCCAAATATAATGGCGCACGTCGTCAGTCCAGTTTTTGAGTCCTTAATATGGTCATGTGCACTTTGAAGTTTCAAAACCAAAGAATCAGAGCATGAATCAAAGTGCATAAGTCAAGTGATTTCACTAAATTAGTCTTTGTTACATTATAACTGTTTCAATATTTCAAAATGTTAATGGTTCGCCGCTAGGGGTCGATGATCTCTGTGGATCCATGAAGCAATGGTTTTTATCTGATCTAAGTTCTGTTTTATATATAGACATTTTAATGGCACATTTGTATAATAAAAGTAAGATTAGTAGGTAATAGTGTCTGATTGGCCTGTTTAGCCAAGCCCTTCACAAAACAAACAAAAATAAGCCACCCAATTTAATAACAGAATGCATATTATACAGAAATCTCACATTTAATGGTATTAGATGATTTGTTAATTGCATTTAATAGATTTTACTTCCAACAAAACCTCTGTTTTTTTCAGGTGTTTTTATACATGTTTGGGCTGAGTTTTTGTTTCATTTACACTCACCAATGTGTCATATTTCGAGCGCTTCAAAACAGCAAATAATTCTGCGAAGCAATTGGTTCAACAGATTCAAAATTTCGCTCATTACTATGGTTACATTCACGAACAGTTCAGTTATTTTTGGAAATGACAACCGGATTCGACAAGGGAACTCACACCTTTACATTTTCAGGACTTATTTTCTATATTAACTATTGTCTGGCACAAGAGAGCCGTTCTGTGCTGCACGATGAATAGGTTTGACTTCACTTACTCCTTCATTAGAGTCGCTATTGTCTGAACAGGACAATTTGAGACTCAAACCTGTTAGTAAATGCGGTTGTCCATCTCAAATACTCACAGTGTGAACATAGCCCAAGAAATATTATTCCATATATTATATTTAAAAAGACAAAATAATAGTATCTCTTTATTTTAGGTGGACAACCAGATTTATCCTCCTGAGACCCTGCATCGTCATATGAGGACATTATATTTTAGTGAATTTCTCTGAGACTATACATGCCACAGTTTTACGTCTGGATGTCCTGTACAGAGCACATTCAGGGCTTTTCAGAGATACTAAATGTTTGGATGTTTCACCATGACCACCCCCTCTCCTTGGTCTTCAAAAATGTCTGATATTAATTTAGTGACACTCTTATGGAAATATGATACTATTTTGTAATTGTCATTTAATTTTATGCTCTAAACAATGTAATGACATCAAAAAATAAAAATAAAAATTCCTAAAATGTTTTGCTGGGTCTTAAGAGGTTAAAAACAACTTCACAAATATATTTTCAGTGTCATTAGAAAGCTTTCTCCACTAATTGAATTCTTCACAATGTACTTTGTTTGCTTTAGTGTTCTACAACTCATGGATATAAAATTATTAGAAGTCCATCAGACTCAGATATTTTAACTGTTAATCGACCTGGTGTCCATGAATGCCACAGTCTTTCTAACAGTTGCAGAGTCGCATGTCTCCTGTCCGTCTGAAGTCCTGTCTGGATGGTCTGTAGTCTGAAATATGACGGTGGAATAGGTGTTGAGTACATCAAATACAGAAAGGCCCAAACCGTAGCTGTCTGTGCAAATGATCTCTTCATAATGGCATACAGTATGAGTGGCCTGAAGAGAGTCACCAGAGTAAAATCACACTTGAGATAAGCAACAGTACGGTCAGTAGAGGTAAAGATGATAAGAATCCACAAAGAAGTGGTTTAGATCGACCTCAAACAGACACATGATGAAACTCACTTCTTTAGCGGACAGATTTTCAACCAAGACACGAATGACGCCTCTCAGCCGCACTCCTGTTTCGTGACACGAGATTGAGATAAAATATATTAAAGGCCTTTAATTTGACAAGATGTGAACGCCCAGTTATGAAAATGCTATAGTGTGGCAAATGAAAAGTGATCAAATATCCTACATCGTTTAATATTATGCGTGTGAGAGAGTGAAAGACAGTGTTACCTTCTTTCTTTTGTCTGCATCTTAAGTTAATAAACAATAGGAATCCAAACACCATCAATATCCCCATAACTGACAGCATGGCGATTGGGTGTAAAACCTTGAAAAACAGACAAAAACATCTAATGCATGTCCTAATTTTAATAAACTTAAGAAACAAATGCATTCAGTCAGACACTTTGAGCAACAGAATGCATCGTACCCAGTTGTGGTTTTGGTGACACTGCATTAGCAGACGATGAGAAAAACATTAACACTGAAGATGAAGATGATGAAGATGAAGATGTGACGGGTCTGCTGGAGGCAGTATCTGCTGTCGCTGGTTTGCTGGTGTGAAACAAAGCTCTTGTTGTTGTTGGTTTAGGTGACATACTCTCTGATGTGTCTGAAGCACAAATAATCATCGGGTTAGTTTATGATCTCACATTTACATAATCTATAAATGATGACATCCACATAATCTGCGTGACAGTCAGTAGTTTATGCAGTTATTGCAGATATGGTGGGAATAAGAAATACTTAAGTTTGTAAAGGCAATGCTTTTTATATATTCAATAGAAATAAATATACACAGTTTCATTTTTACATTGTGGCACGAGGTCATGTGACCATTTCTGTGACTTGTGAACTTTCCCCTTGACTAAGCTGTTATTAATGTCCGGGGTTTGGTGAAAATATAGCGGCTAAGTGTGACCAGCAGCATTTGTTCAATACAGTCTTGTAGTTCTGTAAAGAACACATTTATTTTGTTAACTGATTTTACAATGAGATTCTGTTTTTAAATAAAACACAAAACTTGCTGATGGCATCTTACCGGCATAAATGAGAGATGTAAGCATCTCACAGTCTCATTATCATACACCAGTAATGTCCTCCATCCTCAGTCTCGGGCTGTTTTATCAAAATATTGTACTAGTGTAATTCATGTCAGCTATTTTTACTCTGCTCAGCACTAGCTGCTCTGCTTACAAACAGTGATCATGTAATACAAATGAAATGCTGCTGGTGGTCAAACTTAAAGAAGAGCTCTCTCTCTCTCTCTCTCTCTCTCTCTCTCTCTCTGTCTGTCATTTGCTCCTCCTCTCTATGAAATACAGAGTATTTGCAGCAGGAGCTCCCTCTATTGAGATCTTCATTCAATAAATTCTTGATCTTAGAATAGGATATGTGCTGCTTAGTCACATAAACATGACTGAATGAGTCTCTAATGAGATCATAGCCGAGAGACATCAGGCATCATTCATATTGTACAGTTTGTAACCTCATATGTGACCACTTGGTGTCAGTGTGATCTAATAATGACATTACGGCCCACAGCGAGAGCCATTTTTCAATTTTACTTTGACATACTACCAAAATGCACATTCATTCACTCATTCATTCATTCATTCAGCTGTTCTGGTAAATATGACTTCTGAACCAAATATTGCCTTTTGGACCCTTGTTTAATTCAGTTTGCATATTATCTTCTATGTGGTGTGTCAGAAATAAAGGGAAACAAAAATACAATAAATATTTTTCCTAAACAGTCCTCTATGAGGATCCAAGTTAAGATCTTCAGTGAATGACTTTAGGTCTCAAAATGAATCATTACTTTATAATAATCTGAATTCTGTGCTCTTTAAAAGCCATTAAACTGACATTTGGACAGTTTGATCTTAAAGTAACTGCCATTATTTATATATACATATACTGTATAGATTTTTATGCCAGCATATCTGACATTTATATGACAGTAGTGCTCTATTGATTATTATGTCCAAACAAAGAGGGGTCTGAAATGACAAATAATTGACTTTATTTATTCTAATAAATGGCAACATACTGAATCACATACATGTCATGTTTTGTGGCTGTTCAGCCAGTGTGTAGAAATCACTGCCAGAGGGGTTTGTGGGTAAATGTGCCGTGTCATAAACCGTGTTTAAACTGATGGGCTTCTGAACAGACGGGTGTAATGTTGTGCTTCCAGAGTCTGGGATCATTGCATAATAAGCAGACGAGGACACCTGAAAGGGACAGGTTTATTATTTTAATTGCATAACATCTGGGTTTATCAGTTATGTCATGATTTATAATCTTTTTGAATTCCTTCTGTAATTGAACACAGTTTGGGAAATACTGTAGTCATGCTAATAGATGAACACTGTAGACACACTTTTACCTCATCACCATCTCCTGTGTTCCTCTGATCGGATGAGGCTGAACCTGTGGATGGACGGAATGATGAAAGTATGAAAGTGAACACACAAGAAAACAGAAGTTAAGAGATTTCAGTATCACGTTCGGTTTCGGAGCATTCGTGTTTGTACCTTGTGTCTTTTTACATCTCCGCTTGAGCAACAACAAACTCAGACCTCCGGCTAACAACAGAATCAAACACATAATCACCATAATGACGATGTAGAGATCTGGAAAACACACACAAAACACAGTAGAAATGAGATTCAAACCACAGAATGAAGCACGATCACAGCCGTGTTGATATTAGCATGAGTGTGAAAGGAACAGTCCACTATAATATGCAAAACAATCAGTCAAGCAACAAGACCTGAAACATGAATCCAGTGAAACTCAAACTGAAAGGGAGAGTTCACCCAAAAATGAAAATCACTTTTAGAGAATACTAGAGATTACGGTTTATAAAGATTTAAATATGGATTTTTTTTCTTACAAAAACACATTGATTCTCTACAGGAGGCCTTTGTTCACCCCCCGGAGCCGTGTGGGACACATTTTATTATGGATGGATGCACTTTATTTGACTTCTTTCAGGCTATTGACAAGAAACACCCATTCACTGCCATTATAAAGCTTGGAAGAGCCTGGACTTTTTTTATATAACTTCGATTGGATTTGTCTGAAAGAAGAAAGTCATACACACCTAGGATGGCTTGATGGTGAGTAAATCATGGGGTAATTTTCATTTTTGGGTGAACTATCCCTTGAAGTACTCTGCAGTCATTTTCACTACAGCCAATCACTGAGCTGCAAAATGGCGCCAGTTGTGTTTATGTGCAGTAGTGAAGAGGTTCTTACGAAAAAATGCATTGTGAAGCTTCAAAACCTTTGTCCAAAGTCACATGATTTCAGCGAGGCTTCGTTTGTAATGACAGATTTGAAAATAATGAAATGAACCCATATTTATTTATTTACTTTTTTTAAACCTGATCTCGGATGAGTTTTATACATTTCAATGAAAAGGAAGAGTAGTACTTATTGGCCTTTTTAGCAATGTTCTCCATAAACAAACGAGCCCTGCAAATTAAAATAACACATATTATGGACCAATTTCGGTGTTTGCAAAAAGTGATGACGTCTTTTTCTGGGAGGAGCCTATCTGGTAGAAAATGACAGTTTTAAAGTAGCAGTCTATGGAATCCATGAAATAAAAGAATAAAAAAGGTAATTTTGAGTTTATATTTAAAAAATTCTGACTTTTTTTCTCGCAATTCCGAGATTATATCTCACAAAAAAAATAAAAAATCAACTCGTCATTCGCTTTTTAAATCCCACACTTCTGGCTTTTTTCCCCTCAGAATTGACAAACTCGCAATTATAAAATAGGTAAATGTAATGTTAAATGTAATAGGTTTAAAAAGTAGGCTATTTTATGTTGTAACTGTAGCTAATACAATATGACCCCTAAGAACTGCATATGTGAATATTATGTAGACCTATTGTTTAAATCAAATTTATGCTTTAAAAGTAGGGTAATCATAGCAGGTTTCATCCACTTCATCCGTTTCAACGTCTGCGTTTAGCTTCAAATGTTGTCTTTGACGACAGTATTCTATAAAAATTATTTACATTCCGATTCTGGCATCCAAAAGCACAACAGAACATTTTGTTCCCAGTGTTTTTCTGCCACCACAATGCACACACTGCTGCAAGTGACGTAACTATACAGACTCTTCAAATTAAATGGAATTTCTTGACCTGTTAATTGCATTTAATGAATTCAAATTTCAGTAAATCATTTCGAATTGGTTTATGCATATTTGGGCTGGGTTTTTGTTGCGTTTACACTGTTTTGACAGCCGGACGCTTTAATACAGTGACGCATTTTATGACACAATTGTTTCGATTAATTCAAATTTTCAAACTACTTTTCCCCCACGTTGAATTTCACCTCCTGAATCCATTCGCTGCCATCTTTACATCTGTACGTCCCGCTGTCATTTACAGTCAGGTTTCTAATGAGCACACTAATCAGACCCAGAGTTTTATCATCGGTCATAGAGAATCTCTCTTCTGGGATCCATAAATCATTATTTTCTTCTGTCATGGTTGTACATTCACTGCCCAACATTTTGCAAAAGCTTTTTGCACTGGTTTTCGCATTTTCCCGATTATACATACAGTTGATGATGACACTTCCTCCTGTGATGGCAGGCACAGGGTCAGCAGCATCACCCATGTGACCTGTCAATCAAAATTCACTTCCTCTTTTAATGAGTGCCTTATGATCAGATACTGACAGCAAACTTCAAAAATGCACAAATAAAGACAAAAGACTCACAGACACGATTAGATCTCAGTTGAGTCAATAGTAAAAAACAGCTGTCACATACAGGTTGATACTGTAATGAAAACAGCTTCTTACCTTTAATCAGGCAGATCGTGAAGAAGAGAAGGGTCTTCATCATCATCACGAATGATAAAACTCTCACTTCTGTGAATCTGTACATTCTTGGGCAGTCAGAGACGCTGTGAGTTCTTCCGCTGTGCCTGGTTTTTTGTCTGTATCTTGTGCTCCTAAAGAGTTTTTTATAAAACAAACAGCTCCGCCTCTTCCCTTTCCTCTGTACTAAGTTCTTCTGACTCACTGTGATGAAATACAGGCCTGCTGTCAGTGACTCACAGTGGAGTTAAACCAAAGATACTGACCATGAGCATCTTCCTGTCTTTTCTCTCCTGTGCAGGTCTGAAAGCTTCTGCCACAGAAATTAGCACACATTTACAGAAAAAAAAAACATAGTCTGAAGAGCAGAAAAATAAATGGATGCTTGCATGCAAATGTGCCTTAAAATCCCTCTTTGTATTTTTTTCATAAGTCATGATGCCACTGTTCACTAACCGTTACCCAATAAATAATCGAGTCAAACCAGAGAACAAGTGAAGGGTTAAACTGCATTTTTAATTCTTGAACAGCAGAGGGAAGCAAACTAAAACGTGTGGTATACAAAGTGAATAATTAGTAGTCTAGTCAAATGACTAGCTGAAGGTGATTATGTGGGTTAGTGTCCCTGTAGGATTATCACCTTGAATATAAAACACTTGATAAGTGAAAAACAGAAAACTGTATATAACAAACACAAACACACAGGTGATGAACTGTACAATAGACATGATATGAACAAGACGCATGATTCATTCAGCCTATATTAATATCTGTCTCATAACTGGTATGGCACCTAAACACACTGCTTTATTTCACATGGTCCTTCTGCTCCAGATGAGGCATCTCTGAACAAACACAGTGCAGTTAGAAAGAATAAATAGAATAACAGCTGCAGTAAGTAAAATTCATAATGAAAATACATCTGTAAGTGGTTCCCTTTTCTTCCTGCATTTTGATGCATCAGCCGTTTCCAGATGCTTTTGGGTGCAAGAGTGTGTTGTGCTTTAACAACACCTAAAAACCCCGCTGTGGTGTAAAAAAGTGTCCAGTTGAGTTGTTTTCTTGTACATTTCCAGCAGATGCTCCGCTTTTGTGTTTTCTTTGTTTATCTACAGTTTCTCTAATCATTAAATTCACGTGGGTGTGACAAAATGACTAACTATAGTAAACTGATAAATGTCTGAGAGTAAACATAGTGAGCAGATCAAGTGTCACGTGCAAACAAGTGCTAAGTTTTTCCTCACAATTATGAATTTCGTTCACATTTATGAGCGTACACAAGGGTGGTTCATTAAGTTCACTGTGAACATGTTCCACTAATCACAAACAAACACAAAGTCACGCGATACTTCCTATTTTGAGTGAAAAAAGTACTTTTGCTATACCTTTCTTTACAACAAATGGCATTTGATTTTTTTATATAATTTTATATCTAATGAAATGCATTTTTAAGTGTCACTGAAGTGTGTAAATAATTTTAGGAGTCACTGTATGCATTAAAATGTCACTGCACTCGTGACCAGATTCCATACTCTTTTAAAAACAAAGGTTCTTTATTGGCCTTTGATGGTTCCATGAAGAACCTCCCCGCTGTGGTGTAAAAAAGTGTCCAGTTGAGTCTCTAATCTTTAATTTCACGTGGGTGTGACAAAATGACTAACTATAGTAAACTGATAAATGTCTGAGAGTAAACATAGTGAGCAGATCAAGTGTCACGTGCAAACAAGTGCTAAGTTTTTCCTCACAATTATGAATTTCGTTCACATTTATGAGCGTACACAAGGGTGGTTCATTAAGTTCACTGTGAACATGTTCCACTAATCACAAACAAACACAAAGTCACGCGATACTTCCTATTTTGAGTGAAAAAAGTACTTTTGCTATACCTTTCTTTACAACAAATGGCATTTGATTTTTTTATATAATTTTATATCTAATGAAATGCATTTTTAAGTGTCACTGAAGTGTGTAAATAATTTTAGGAGTCACTGTATGCATTAAAATGTCACTGCACTCGTGACCAGATTCCATACTCTTTTAAAAACAAAGGTTCTTTATTGGCCTTTGATGGTTCCATGAAGAACCTTTGGCACCTTCACAATGCACAATAGGTTCTTTATAGTGGAAAACATTATTTACATGATTATAATGTTCTTCACACTAAGAACAACGAGGATCTTTTAAAAACAGCTGGGGAACCAAGAAGGGTTCTTTGGCATCACTGCAAAAAAAAAAGCTAAACTACTTGAGTGACGTGTGGGGAATGACCGTGGAGTAATCATAGTAAATCTCCTCATTATTGAAGGTTACGTTAGCATCACTGAGAGACTCTTCATGCTTCTGGAAATGGACCGAAGCGTATAGGAGCCTATCAGAGGGGATTGTGGGTAACTGTACTGTAGAATACAGCGTGTCGTGTGGATCAGACGAGTCTGTGGGATGCGTGACAGTGGAATATAACACCGTTTCCTCAGTTCCCGGGACTGAGCGCAGTCTGGCATCTCTGATATTCTCATAGTCACATGCTGCATGAGAGGCCGCAAAAAAAAAAAGCTAAACTACTTGAGTGAAGTGTGGGGAATGACCGTGGAGTAATCATAGTAAATCTCCTCGTTATTGAAGGTTACTTTAGCATCACTGAGAGACTCTTCATGCTTCTGGAAATGGACCGAAGCGTATAGGAGCCTATCAGAGGGGTTTGTGGGTAACTGTACTGTAGAATACAGCGTGTCGTGTGGATCAGACGAGTCTGTGGGATGCGTGACAGTGGAATATAACACCGTTTCCTCAGTTCCCGGGACTGAGCGCAGTCTGGCATCTCTGATATTCTCATAGTCACATGCTGCATGAGAGGCCTGAAAACAGATTTAGAGAGAAATAAACTAGATTGAATACGAGGGCTGCGTGATTAATTTAAATACAAAGAAAATTGTAATATGGCTTAGTGAGACTACAAAATCGCAAAGGCTGCGGTTTAATTAAATAGATATATATGCTCCATGTTTCAGAGTGAAACACGGCACTGTATTCATTTACACATGAGCATTTACAATAACATTTCATATTTTTCCTTTATTCAGTAATATTTATGTGTATTTAATAAAAGTAATAATATCATCATATCAATATTATTATACAGTTATATTGATAATCACAAAGTTTTGACCAAATCGTGCAGCCCTACAAACAAGCATGGCAAGCACTGTCCCCCCCCAAGTACTCAGGAGGTGAAGTATTAATTGGTTTTGATTTATAGATTGAATCATAAGGGCAGATGATCTCAGCAGATTCTCCTTCATGTCTCACTACTGGAGGCACTAAATACAAATAAACATGGACATTTAACACAAATGTTTCTGAAGACTGTAGTAATCAGTGGCATACACAGTGCCTGGACTCTATTGCTAGTTGGCACGGAATGGTGTCTGTAGTAAGTGCACAATTAAGAAATGGAAATCAAAACAGTATAATTATAAAAAACACAGAGAATCGCTGGAGAGAAACAATACTACGTATAACACTGATGAGACCGAACAATGAACAGAATGAACTCAGGACTTAAATACACAGGGAACAATCAAGGAAAAACTGAACAGGTGAAGGAACTAATTTACAACCAAGGAAACTATAGAAAACCAGCAGGCAACACAGGGAAAATAAAACCAAAACAGATCACATGTGACATTACACCCCTCTCCCAGAAGGCACGTTCTTGCGCCGTAACAGAGTCTAACTGAGGAGGGAGTGAGGGGGTTCTGGAGGTGGCCGTGTAGCAGGCGAAGGACAGGAACCAAGAGAAGGTGATGGTGGGAGAAACTAGGGTGGCATGCATGACAGAGGGAAGAGCCAGGGAGGAGCCTGGAGCAGGAGCCAGATGGGGACCCAGAGTCCAGTCAGGAAGGAAGCCTACGGTGGAGTCGAGGGAGGGAGGCGCCAACGTGGAGATTTGGCTGATGACACCAGGGGGACAACTGACTGCTATAGGGAAGGAGGAGCCCTACAGTGCCAGAGGGATGGAGGGACGAGATTTGGAAACCCAGGTGACACCGGAGACCGGAGGCTTGGCAGGCTGGGACAAAGCTAGTGTGACTGAGGACCAAGGTTGAGCTAGAGGGAAGGAGGAGCCCTACAGTGCCAGAGGGATGGAGGGACGAGATGAAGCCAGAGCAGCGAAAGACTGTGGCGGAGGCAGGCCGACGACTGACCAAGTCAGAGCCGAAGGGACGAGGGAGCCTGTCAGAGACCAAGGACTGATGAACCCTGGTGGAGCTGAGGGAGCATGGAGCCAAGGAGGAGCAGAAGGGTTGGAGGTGGAGTCCAGGGCTCCCTGTGACCTGGGAATGGCCGATGAATGAGACTCAGGGTTGGGTGGAACCAGCGGAGACAGGAGAAACGGGGGAAAATCATCCATTGCATCCACTAAATAAACAACAAAGGCCAGCTGCAGCTCACCCCCAGCAGCAGGACTGTGGGCGGGGCTCTATTCCATATCCTCACACACTACAAGGATTCCCATGGCGTCCCATGATAGGCTCTGTCGCATCCTCTTGTGCAGGCTCATGCTGATGATATCAGATGGTGAAAGCCAATCTATTGTTCTCCAGCACTCACTCCACATAAACAGCGAAGCTCCCTCGAGGACCTCCCCTGGACAGCTTAGTCTTTGACAAGGTGTTAGGTCCAACAAAAATATATACAGTATATATGCATAGGCAGCTGTCTGGGTAGCAAGTCAGGTATGTTAGATCTAAAAAAATCCCTTGTGTGGTCCTCGAGGGAGCGATCGCCCGGCTCGAGCAGGTGGAGAAATACAGCAGGAAGGTCCATAGAAAAAACGGGGAAAAATGCTGCAACAAAAAAATCTTGTCTAGGTTCGGTCTTCTGTCATGGAATGGTGGCTGTAGTAAGCACGTAATGAAGGAGTAGAAAACAAAACAGTACTGATTATAATCCACAAGGAAAACACAGGGAATTGCTGGAGAGAAACACGACCACATATAACACTGACAAGACTGAACAATGAACAGAATTAACTCGGGGCTTAAACACACTGGGAGCAAAAAATGGAACAGGTGTGGGGACTAGTTAACAACCAAGGAAACTAGAGAAAACAGACAGGACATTTCAAGCACTTGATAAGCTGTACCTAATTTTTTTGCCCAGGCAGGAAAACGGTGTACTAGATTTCTAGATATTGATTACAGAAAGTCACTTGGCAGTGACTAAATGAAAATCAATCAATCAATCAATCAAAATAAAGAGTATCTTTTCATGTGTTCTAAAACAAAAAAGTAAATTTCCACATAAATATATATGGTTAATTCAGGGTAATTGGGACATTTTTTCCCAGTCATCTCAATGGCTAAAAGTGGCTAAATGTAACCTAATTTCTTGTGCAGGCTCATGCTGATGATATCAGATGGTGAAAGCCAATCTATTGTTCTCCAGCACTCACTCCACATAAACAGCGAAGCTCCCTCGAGGACCTCCCCTGGACAGCTTAGTTTTTGACAAGGTCTTAAGTCCAACAAAAATATATATATATGCATAGGCAGCTGTCTGGGTAGCAAGTCAGGTATGTTAGATCTAAAAAAATCCCTTGTGTGGTCCTCGAGGGAGCGATCGCCCGGCTCGAGCAGGTGGAGAAATACAGCAGGAAGGTCCATAGAAAAAACGGGGAAAAATGCTGCAACAAAAAAATCTTGTCTAGGTTCGGTCTTCTGTCATGGAATGGTGGCTGTAGTAAGCACGTAATGAAGGAGTAGAAAACAAAACAGTACTGATTATAATCCACAAGGAAAACACAGGGAATTGCTGGAGAGAAACACGACCATTTATAACACTGACAAGACTGAACAATGAACAGAATTAACTCGGGGCTTAAACACACTGGGAGCAAAAAATGGAACAGGTGTGGGGACTAGTTAACAACCAAGGAAACTAGAGAAAACAGACAGGACATTTCAAGCACTTGATAAGCTGTACCTAATTTTTTTGCCCAGGCAGAAAAACGGTGTACTAGATTTCTAGATATTGATTACAGAAAGTCACTTGGTAGTGACTAAATGAAAATCAATCAATCAATCAATCAATCAATCAATCAATCAAAATAAAGAGAATGTTTTCATGTGTTCTAAAACAAAAAAGTAAATTTCCACATAAATATATATGGTTAATTCAGGGTAATTGGGACATTTTTTCCCAGTCATCTCAATGGCTAAAAGTGGCTAAATGTAACCTAATTCTACCTTATTCCTTCATAAGTTTGACATATATAAAGCATGCATTATCTGGCCACTTCATCATTTACTTAAGTGAAATCATCTGAATGGACTCACTGATGAGGTTGAGCTGAATTTTAGTGTTCAGGGAGATGAAAGTCAGATATGTGTCTCTGGTTTCTGCTCCACACCAGTAAACTCCAGCATCTCTCACACTCACATTACTGATGCTCACTCTAACAACTCTCTCTTCATTTCTCTCAGATGAAGGATTCATTTCTGTCACTTTAGATGAACTGATTTTCTGGCAGATGTGATTATAAGTGTGATTAACATCCTGTTTGCATAAATTAACTTCATGCTCTCACTTTAGATGAACTGATTTTCTGGCAGATGTGATTATAAGTGTGATTAACATCCTGTTTGCATAAATTAACTTCATGCTCCTCTGGGATCTGGCAGGTGATGTTGACTTCTCCACCAATATGAGCAGAAGTCACGTTGTTTGGATATTTTTCATCTATAAACCAAAAGAAATCACACAAAAATCAGAACAAATATTTTAAATATATAAGACAAAGTACTTGAGTTTGCTCACCGTGTCTGATGTGCAGCTGAAGTTCAGTGAAGCTCTCAGTATAGTCAGATACTTTCACTCCACACATGTATGTTCCTGCATCTGCAGCTTTCAGCTCTCTAAAAAACACCATCAAGACTCCTGCTCTGGTGTCGTCATATAAAGAAACATCTCCATTCTCCATCCATTCATCCTGAACTCCTGGATTCTTCCTCTCTGAACATCCGTCTGATTCTTTACAGATGTATTTTGGGTTGGTTTTGTATTGAGGATGTTCACACTTGATCATCAAACCACCTCCTGAGGAGCCGCTCACTCTAGACACGCCCACTTTAGCTGTCAATCAGATGTTTTATTCATTTAAAATACACCTTATTAACTCAACATCCATCTCACTGTGACTCTGCATAGAAATGTTTGATAGCTACATTGTGATCAATCTTAATTGACTCACTGATGAGGTTGAGCTGAATTTTAGTGTTCAGGGAGATGAAAGTCAGATATGTGTCTCTGGTTTCTGCTCCACACCAGTAAACTCCAGCATCTCTCACACTCACATTACTGATGCTCACTCTAACAACTCTCTCTTCATTTCTCTCAGATGAAGGATTCATTTCTGTCACTTTAGATGAACTGATTTTCTGGCAGATGTGATTGGAAAATCAGAACAGATACTTCATACATGCAAGATTGACAGGGGCAAAATTCAAGATGGCAACTTGTTTGTAGATACGTGTTTGCCAGTCTTTCTCTTCTTCTTCTTCCATTTGTTTAATACAAGTGTTTGACTAATTTTAGTCAATCTACTTTAGTTTTGTTTTGGTATTTTAGCGTTTAGATATCTAACATGCTCCATTTAAACGATTTAGAATAAGTGGTAAAACATAATCATTGGTTTAACGATACCATTTATACTTTTATTGGACAGAGGAATGCTGCTTGGGCTAAAGCTAAGAAAACAAATGATTCTCTAGATTGGATCTCCTACAGAACACTATGAAATAAATGCACAAAATTAATAAAAAGCACAAAATGTGATTATCATCTTTCTATGATAAATGAAAATTTAACTAACCCTACAAAGTTCTGGACATTAGTCAAATCCAATTTGGCACCAAGCTCATCGATCAACTTTGCTGATTATTTAAATATTAACCATTCTGTAGTAAAGAGTGCATATATCTTTACTAATAATTTTATATCTGCTGGTTTCACATCTGACTATAGCCATTTAGGTGAATGTGCTCCTGTGGAAAGTTTAAATCCTGTTCCACATTGTCCCTCACAGTTGTTGAATTTACTGCTGCACAAATCCATAAAGCTTTAGTGAAACTTGATGTAAAAAAATCAGCGGGCATCGATAAAATTGAGCCCTATTTTTCAGATTGGCAGCTGATATTTCTATGTTTAACCTAAGCTTAATTTACTGAAAACATGGAAATCAGCAACAGTCATCCCATTATTAAAGGTGCCATAGAATGCAAAAATCACTTTTATAAGGTGTTTGAACACAGTTGTGTGGCCGCAGTGTGTGAAATCAACCAGCCTATAATGGTAAAAATCCACACACTCATTGTATTATAATCCCAATAAATCATAAACAGTCTCTCCACACAAGTAGTTCCAGATTTCTCACTACTATGACGTCATACTCTGGGAAAGTCTCGCCCATTCTTGATGCTCTCTGCCCTATTAGCATATACACAGCCCTGAGTGAGAAGCAGCGGTCCGCCATTACTGTTTTATTGCTGTAGGTGCTGGAGGTACAATGTCGGCGCCAAAGAGCCATTAAAAGTGTCGTGTAGTGTTGGGTCATTCTTGAATGATTCGTTAATTTTGAACGAATCTTTAATGTGACTCGGGAAGAACGAGTCGTCTCGGGGAGTGATTCGTTCAGTCGCGCATGCGCCAATAATTACCGTTTTATCTCACGTCTACCAGTTTTAGCTAAAGTATTTGAATTATTGATAAACGATCAATTAAAACATTTTTTATCTGATGATATACTTAATGACTGTCAGTCAGGTTTCAGAACAGGCCACAGCACCATTACTGCAGCCATGTTAGTTACAAATGATATTATTAACTTCTTGGATAGTAAAAAGTCTTGTGCAGCTTTATTTGTTGTATAGTTCTCCCTTTCTTAAATTAGACAGCGGGGTACCACAAGGATCAGTTTTAGCTCCTCTTTTATTTTCTATCTTTATCAGTGATTTAGGTCTTGGAATAAATTTAGCTAAAATTCATTTGTATGCTGTACAATATATGCTGGATATATACAACAGCATCTTCTTTAAATCAAGCCTTGCAGAAAGCACAAAAGAATGCATTTCAAGTAATGCAGCATTCACTGCTACAGCTGAAATTGGTTTAAAATTTAGATTTTTAGTCACACTGGTTCTAAGATGATGAATATGGCAATTTTGACCTTATATGGTATATTTATAGAAAAAGTAGGTTGGTATAAATATTTAGGTATATAGATTTTATTAGACTGTTTATCATGCAGCATTACATTTTGTTTGTGGTGCTGAGTCACACACACACCATTGTATTTTATATGAATCCCTAGCTCAATGGGATTTTCTGGTTAAACAAAGGAAATAATAATATTATAAAAGTTAAAGTATCTGAGTTTGCTCACCGTATTTGAGGTGCAGCTGAATTTCAGTGAAGCTCTCAGTATAGTCAGATACTTTCACTCCACACCTGTATGTTCCTGCATCTGCAGCTTTCAGCTCTCTAAAAAACACCATCAAGACTCCTGCTCTGGTGTCGTCATATAAAGAAACATCTCCATTCTCCATCCATTCATCCTGAACTCCTGGATTCTTCCTCTCTGAACATCCGTCTGATTCTTTAGGACGGAGTATGTAAGAAAGTTCTGTTCTGCTGCAGCTATCAAATGGATTTGTGTATGAGAGCGTCATACAAAAGAATTCGAAAGAAAGCTAAATTCACGGTGAAATAGGGTTGATGCATTAAATTAAACAAAGTCCCGGACAGAAAAACAGAAGACATTGAGAGTCACACATTGAAGAAGTGTGTAGGGAGGACTGTTTTTTTAACTCTACACCTTTCACCACTTTACAGTCACCTGTTACCCTACAGCTTACAAGAATGAACTGAAATACATGAAAATATCAGACTGTGATTGTGCTTAAAGTCTCGGTCAAGTTTTGTGCTGTCTATGCATGCGTAAGATTTATGATTTTTGAAAATGTAAATAAATGATCACTGTGGATAAGGTACAGACAGCTATAGACACAAAGCAGTCGATTAAGGGCTTAAAACAGTCAAATAAGACACTTTTGACGGAGTATGTAAGAAAGTTCTGTTCTGCTGCAGCTATCAAATGGATTTGTGTATGAGAGCGTCATACAAAAGAATTCGAAAGAAAGCTAAATTCACGGTGAAATAGGGTTGATGCATTAAATTAAACAAAGTCCCGGACAGAAAAACAGAAGACATTGAGAGTCACACATTGAGGAAGTGTGTAGGGAGGACTGTTTTTTAACTCTACACCTTTCACCACTTTACAGTCACCTGTTACAGCTTACGAGAATGAACTGAAATACATGAAAATATCAGATTGTGCTTCCAGTCTCGGCCAAGTTTTGTGCTGTCTATGCATGTGTAAGATTTATGATTTTTGAAAATGTAAATAAATGATCACTGTGGATAAGGTACAGACAGCTATAGACACAAAGCAGTCGATTAAGGGCTTAAAACAGTCAAATAAGACACTTTTTTCAGGAATGTTTATGTGATGATATTGTGGCAAATTCATGAGCCCCAGACTGAAGCCTTGTCCAAATACCCACACTTGTGGTCTTTGCACTTGACCACTTGACTACTTGTATGATGTATTTCCTGTATTTGGCCCTGTATTAAGTGTGTGTCGAACTTTTCATTACCTGATGGGACACACTTGTAGTGTTGTAAAAATGCAAGTGTTTACATAGCTTTATTTTAATTTTAATTTTAAATACTTTGCATTTTAAAATCAACTTCTAAATGTCTGTTCAGTAGTCCCTATAACATGACCATTTTAATTTGTGGTGCTTCTAATTAAGTGATAAAAAGCAGTTGCAAATGTTGTACAAAATAAATATCACCACTACTCATCTTTGCACCAATAAAAGGTAAAAACTGTGTTTTTCTACCAAATTACATGTAATAGCTTATTATTATATTAATATTTAACTTGCATTGGAAAGGTTTCCATGACCTCTCACGAGATCTCGGCAAAAAGTCTCACGATTTATTTTCAGAACATGATGCATGATGGGATACACTAAGCCTCGAATAGCGCTCCGGAGCGGTATTCGAGATAGTGTGGATTTAGTGTGCTTTAAGGGCACTGCGCTCTGGCGTTTTAAGACCTGGGACAGTCTTGCGCACTTACTTCCGCAGCTTTACTGGCTCCTCCCACCATCACCACTGACTGAACATCACATTAATCACACTGAAAGAGCGCCACCTAGTGCAGTTACAGTGTCTGATACTGAGAGCTCAAACAGGTTTTATGTTCTCTATAATAAGGACAAATGACCCTCAAGTGAATTGATCTGCATCATTTAAATCTTCCACTAGAGGGCGACAATATAATGTACATGAGGAGAACATGAGATACAATGAACAAAAGCCATTACATATATACATTCTCATATTAACATTAGCTGCCAGAGGGAGAGAGAAAATTAAGAAAGGAGGAAAAAAAATAAAGAAAATTACACAAATTTTCAGTGCAGCTATACTGGGCAACGCTGGTAAAATGACGCTACCCTCTCGTGACGTTATGCTCTGATAATAATAGCTTTGTAGGACTATTTGTATAATTAAACAAACAAACAAACAAAAAAATCTGTTAAATCTGATTCTGTTGCATAGAACTGAATAAAAATAATATATTTATATTTAATATTAATATATTTTCTGTCCAATTTTTTGTTTTACTTTCAATAAAAGTGCGGTTACTTTATTGCACTGTATTTTTTTTTATTTAGTATAATTAAATTATTGAGTCAAATTAAAAAAGTTTTACAAAATTATTTTATATTATTTAATAATATATATTATTATATATATAACATTTTCAGTTTCGGTTTTCGGCCAAGTGCATCTAGAATTTTCAGTTTCTGTCCAGACTTTTCATGTCGGTGCATCTCTATTTTAAATAGGTTAAATCAACAAAACTTGATGAATATGCCATAAACACAATATAAAGTAGCCTACAAAATATGCCACTTACAATTGACATAATTAATACATCAGGAAATGTTGAGTAACAAAGGCTGATCCACTCTCATATTTAGAAACATCTCGATCAACTTCAAGACTTTATTAAATAGTGTCCATTTGGCTGGGTGATCTGACGAATTTATATTGTGATTGATCTTGAAGACGTCCACAGTCTACTTTTCAAGTGAATCGTAGAGATTGTGATATTTTATGTCTTCATGATATTATCAAAACTACAACAATGACTGCTTACTAGATGGCTGTGCTGATTGGACAAATTATACCATGTGTATTGTGTCTTTCATGTGTGGTGAAGTATTAGGGGGAAAAAAATCAACATGAGCTAGCAGCATGGCAGATGAGGAGCTGGTGCCAAAAAAGTACTGACATTATAAAATATAAAAATAATATATAAAAATACATTAAATCTCTCAAAAGAAACACAAGATCTTAAGCGCAGGAATGAATAAATGGCAGTGACTTATGTGTTGAAAGACAAATACAACATTAACACTGATGCAAATAGAGAGAAAGGCTGTCCCCTTTGTGCATTTGGGTTTGGTTTTATTGTCTTTTGAGAAAAAATGACCATTTCTTTGTCGTTCTCATCAGCAGATCTGCACACATGTTCCACTTCAGTCTGTTTCTGTTCAGTTTCATGTGGTCTCACTGTGGGTTTCCTGAAAAAGTCTGTTTAATCTTCACATTCAAACTGAACTGAGACCCTGAACCTGTCAGTTGTTTTCTGTGGTTTTGAGCTTGACGGAAAAATGACATGTTCATCACACTAAAAGACCTCCAGCATTCATGAGAAACTCAATCAGACGAAATGACCTGATTGCAATCAGACGAAATGACCTGATTGCCTGAATATTTAAATCAGTCCTGACAGTGATGCAAGTGAAAATAAAATTTTTATTCACTCTCTTTTATGATGATAATCAGATTATTATAGTCTTATGGTGCATTTTAAAACAAACTTCGGGATGATCGTGGTAATTTAACCTAGAAACATTGATTTCTAGAATCAATCATCAATCTATGATTTTATTTGATGTCG
>NW_015652150.1:0-15085 GCF_001515625.1 Sinocyclocheilus rhinocerous
ATTTCCGTCACACGCTTGAGGAATTCGGCCAATCACAACGCACTAAATAGCTAGCCAATCAGAGCACACATCGCTTTTCAGACCGATGAGCTTTGTAAAAATCGACGCGTTTCAGAAAGGCGGGGCATAGAGGAGAAACAATAATATACAGTATGTGGAAAATAATGTGTTTTTTTAACCTTAAACCGCATAAACACATTTCATTACACCAAATACACAAAATAATGTTCTTTTTTAGCAACGTCATATGACCCCTTTAAAAGTGCGACTGACCAAATCGTGCGGCTCAGTTTGCCGCCCCTCGAACTCGAAGACATCTCTAATTTGACAGTTTACCATCTGATATCAGTGACTCTAGGTTACGTAGGACGGGACGAAACCATGCACTGAATGGGGGGGATATAATTTAGCTGGAAATGCAGAAATAAGCCATACTTTTGTTTTATTTGTAACTCTTTGGTAGATACATTTATAATTTCTATTACATTACTACTACTACTACTGTCACTACTAATAAAACAGATCTCTGGGGGCCCCAAAAGTGCGTGGGCCCTTAGAATTGTCCTAACTTTCCCACCCTTAGCGGCGCCCCTGTGTGTAAAGACACCTAACTGCCTCTACAGAAGCGCTTCTGCACCTTTGCAGTGTACATTTGTCATATATCTTGCAATTTCGACTTTATAGGATACAAAATCAATTATGAGAAACCTAGTTAACTCAAAATGTGACTTATTTTTAAGTGTAAGTGACGTGACAGCCAAGTATGGTTACGCATATTCGGAATTTGTGCTCTGCATTTAGCCCATCCAAATGCACACACATACACACCGTGAACACACAGCTGTAGCAGTGGGCAGCTATTTGCTGTGACTCGCGGGGAAAAATTGGGTGTTCGGTGCACCTCAGTCATGGGTATTGAAGGTGGAAGAGAGCGCTGTTCATTCACTCCCCCCACCTACAATTCCTGCCGGTACTGAAACTCATACCCGCAACCTTTGGGTTACAAATCCGACTTTCTAACCATTAGGCCACATCTGCCTAAACTTTTTTAAAACTATTTTTTTCTTCTGAGGCGGAACCAGGCTTCCATAGTACTGCATGGGAAATGAGGGCGGGTCGAGGCGGATAAGAGACACTTGGATGTCTGCTGTGCATTACACACTTAAGCCCCTGTGAATACTCCCCAGGTGATGAGTCAGTGAAGTTATTAATCATCTGTAATCCATACACTCAGCACTGCAGACGGCAAATGGAGATAAATCTCCTTGTGTAGAAAGTGACTTCTCTCTGTGCTATTTTTCGAAGCAAAACGCAGTGATCAGAGGGAGCCTAAGATGGTGAGGAAAGAGGGAGTCTCCCCATGGTTCCCCCATAGAATTCCCAGGGTGGCTGGAATTGGCAAGAGAATTGAATTGCAGTAGGGGGCTTCCCCCGCAGCACATCTGTCTCTCTCTGGTTTAGGGATGAGGCTGGGAGGACTGAAGATGAATGAGACAAGTTAACCCTGCCTAGTCATGTCACAATGCACCATGCAGTGACGAAACAATGTTTTGCCTCGTGGTGTGTCTTGTTTAATTTTATTTCTGGAGTAGAATTATGAATGGAGAAACTAGGTGTTTGCGCACTGTATAGGATTGGGAGTCTTAAGCCATTTCAGTTCTAATTCCTTTGTTATTTTTGTTGAAGAAATATTTGGTAATAAGAAATTCAGTTATTTAAATCTGTCATCACTGATAGTTCACTGAAAAGTGAAAATTCTGTAACAATTTTCCGTTCCTCATGTTCCAAACCCGTATGAATTACTACCGTCTGTGGAACAGTTTGGAACAACATGAGGGTGAGTAAATCACAACAGAATTAAAATGTTTGGGTGAACTAACCTTTAAAGTGCAAATAACACATTAACTTAATTTTTAGTTTATTTTGAATCAGATGTAATAAATGAATGATATGTGGTTCAGAAAGTCAAATTAATTCAGTAACTGCTCCAACTGATTCATAAGTCTTTTTGAATTTAATAAAACAAACCAGTGTTGTGCAAGATTCTGTCACCTCACAGAATCATATCATCTTTAATCATGTAATCTTTTTTATTATTGGTTGAAAAAAAATAACTTTAGCCTGATTGTCTCTTTATATGTTTTAATTACTGTTAGCCGATTTGTCTGATATATTGCTTAGCATATTGTTTACTGATTAGGCTGTTGTCTTTGCATGTCTCTAACTAATAGCTTAGCTACCATTGTTACAAAATGACTAGAAATGCTGTTTTTGTTTTCTTAAATATATCGCCATATGTTTCTGAACATAGCATTCTATGGGGTGAAACAATTTTGCACAACACCAACTCATTCATTCACGAATCGGACTACACTGGTTGTGCTGTGCATTGTGCGTTAAACATTAGTGCATGAAACGTTGTCTGACTATTTCAGTCAATCTGCAGTCCATATGGGTGGACATCTACACATTCAATCATTCAATAATTGTTTACAGCACTTTTTTTTAATGCAAAGAGAATGTTTATTTTAATTAGTATAGAATGTAAAGGATGCTCTGAATCTCAGAGATAAAATAAGATAATTTTCAACACCAAAACCGTAATTAAATGTTGGATCTGTAAAATGTTTGGCAAAAATTTATGTCCACTATATCAACTGGGTGGATTCAGGGTGGGCTGCAAAAGTTTGCAGAAATGATCTGTCTGTTGGTTTTAATTTCTTACTTTAATTTGTGATTTTCTTTTCAGCACCCGAACAAAGTGTTTATCTCTCTCTCTCTCTCTCTTTCACTCTCTCTATTTTTTTTTTTTTTAAAAGACATGTGAATATATTTTCACTACAAAAAATAAGCAAGTAAATAAATATTGACAAGACCACAGCAGTTCCTGTGGGCCGCCGTCCTTCTTTCTTTCTCTCTGGCTGGAGTGAGTCCACTAAGTTCTTTGATATCCAACATGGAAATTCTCCACATAGACAGCAAGACGTCAGCATCCATCAAAAGACTTTCATGAGCTTTATAAAGCTGCGGATCAAAAGCATGTTTCCATCTGAAAAAGTATTGATGACAAAAAATCGGTGCCAGTAAGGTCTATACGTGTGATTACTTACAGGCAAATATTATTGTGCCTCACGGCTTTACATTACATATGCTTGTAAAACACAGTATGCTTTGCTATCTGGCCAATTTCTTAATGCATAGGAACCTACAGTATGTGGACTCACTCAACATCTCTGAATTTTGTCTTTTGGACGCTTGTGTTGTTTAAAGTGAAATGCACGATTTCCAGGAACAATGTGTTTTCTTATTTAATGATCCTTCAAGTACAGGGCTAGCCATGAAAAACAGGTCCAAGTGTTTGTTTTTTTTCAGCAGAAGGTTGTTCTATGAATTTACCCTTCATTTACTGAACTGTCCATGCATTTATGCAATACCAGAGCATATTGACTACTGGGTAAAATAGTTATTTTCAGACATTATTGATTTAGAATGGCTATCACAAGAGGCAGTTTTCTGCTCTGGTGAAATCAGACAATGCATGTTGCTTTTATAAAGTTATATAAACACACCTAATCTAATTTAATTTGGTCTAACATCTAATTTGTCAAAATGCAAGTCTCTTGAATCCATTTCTCTTTGCTTTTGTCGTTTTAGTCTATCTAGAAGGCATGATGCATTGCTAAATCAAGTTTCAATGATACATTTTTCAGTTAGTATCGGCTGTTCATATTGTAGTATTTCAATGTAAGAACACATTTGGAACAGGGAACTGCATTTTGATAAAAATGTGCCGTTTAGCAGAGCCAATGCTAATCTTATTGTTTATATTCATGAAACATGTATTAGCCCAAAGTGGAATTCTCTCTCAGACAACTGGCAGATTATACACAGTGGTTTTGCACAGGACAGCCATCTCATTATAACTCTATTATATAAAAGGAATAATATAATTATAATGAGATGGAAATAAAAAGATGCCTGGATAATTTATTTGATTTATTTCATTTGTTGCTGCTATGACTGTAATAGTGAGTACACAGAGTAAATCCTCTGTATGTATATTTCTATGCAAGTGTAGCAAAAAAACAACAAAAAAAAAAGACAAAGATGATGTGAATTTTATTTTATAATAATTTTTTTTTTTTTTTTTTTTTACTATTTTTGTACTGCCGTACAGGACTGCCGTCAAGCTGTAGTGCTACTGGACATCTACTGTTACTTAAATTCCTCCGTTTAATTCGACTATATGTTTCCCCCCCTTTTTCTTTTTGATTTGTGAATTATTGATTGATATGATCGATCATGTGTTCATTAGAGGCTATATGCTGTGTGATCTTAAAAAACAGTGATGACGTGTGTTTTATGTTTATTTACACAAATGCTCACAAATCAGTTTTTAACAGTAACAACTTTTTATGTAAACTAATATATTTAATATAGGTAGTAATTATGAATTACATTGTGTCATGTTTATCAAAATAAAATGGACTCCATTTGAATGAAGTTTATTTAACAAAGTCGGGAGGAGCACGTTCAGATAATCCAACCAATCAGCATGAGAAGACACCTGTGTGTATATATAGCCGTCCCTCACTTCTGTCCAATGACAGTTTTGCAGCATTTGGTCCCCTGCCCTAAGTGCCCAACATGTTCAATATTGAGCTCTTCCCATCCGATGAAGGGTCTTTTGTCCTTGGTGAATCTCTGCTGGACAATTCCCGGACTATAAAGGTGATTCCCCGCCGCCGAGCCCAAGGCCTATCCCTGCTATCTCACACCTAGCCTTTCTCTACTACGGCCCTTTCAGTCATCACTGCCATCACTGACAGTTAAAGGGTTAAGACGAGCCATGGCTAATTCAGACATTACATTTTCATGTGTACTGAAAAAAGTGCAACTATACAACCTGAGTAAGGCAAGGCAAGTTTATTTATATAGCACATTTCATACACAATGGTAATTCAAAGTGCTTTACATAAAAGAAAAGAAAATAATAATCACAACAATAAAACAAGGAATTTAAAAACTTTGAAAATTATTAAAAAATTTATTTAAGAGGTTTAAAATGAATTTAAAACAGTTAAGAACAGAAAATGTTATATTCAGTGAACATATCTTCTATGCATTTAGGTCCTAGGCCATTGAGTGATTTATAAATGAGTAAAAGTAATCGTCACAAGGTTAAATCTACAACCTATTCAGTTAATTTAATTATAAGCAGCACCTTTGAATTCACTTCGTCTTTCCTCTCCAGCTCGTCTTGTGCACATCCAAATCAACCCTCATAAGCACTGCAGTCTCGCACCCCCGGAGGCATTAAATTCCAAAACAACTCATTCTCCAACACCAAAATATTGCATTATCAAAATCAGGATCTCCTGTTTGAATGCTGTGAGAGTCCATCCCCATCTAAATTGCCGCTGAACCAGGCCTGGTTCCAGAATCAAATTCCAGAATAATTGCATTAAGGCCGTTCACACTTCCCCGCACTAATGCCATTTCTAAGATGCCTCATTTGGATTTCCACTTGTGATCAATTTATTATAACTGCCAAACATGATCCAGGGTCCTCTCCCATTTCTCCTTCCAGAAATTCAGGCTGCTGTCCTGCTCTGTATTGCTTATACCACCCCAGACCCTATAGTATACAAGACCATGCTCGTTCGACTGCCGACGGGGCTTACAGATTTGATGCTTGACACTATACATTACTACACTATTGAAAATAAAAATCCACTTTTGTTGCTAATGTGACCGCATATTTAATCATACATACATTTGAACAGATGATCGTGAAAAAGCATTGCATAAGCATGAAGTGATAACATAGCAACAGTCAGGATTAGAATCTGATGATACGCTGTTTAAACGTTTTGGAGAGAAAGTCGTGAAAATTACCTATACAAATTTTTAAAAGTTTGACCCCCCTGAAAGTCAATATATAAATCTCACACTGTGAATGTCATCAACAAACAGGAACTAGATATCCGCATTTGCAAGAAAAACTCCTTTTTTACCGAGACCCTCTTAGTTTTGTGAATAGCTTTCAGGTTGAGGCATGTCGAGCTGATATGAGAAGATGTTCGTGTTGAATTTCAGAAAACACCAGCTCTGTTCTCGCACTAACTTCTTCACAAGCATTTCACTCTGCTCCTCATTTCTTCTTTCAAGACTTGATTTTTAGTTGTTAGTAAGGCCTGTTTAGTTGTTTAGTAAGGCCTTACCATCGAGCCCCAAGCTCACATCACCCTCCTCCCACAGAAGAACGAGCCTTCCTCCAGTGTCAGGCCACGGCAGTGGGCCCTCAGCAAGCCAGGGCTGCACCTCAGATTTCGTCCTGGCCAGCTAGCACTCTCAAACCCCTCTACAGAGCCTCGCTCTGTTCCAACCCAGTGAGTCGCCAAATAGACTGCAGCCATTTTTCAGTCACCCCCAAGCACAAATTAAATGATTTTGTTGTTTTGAGAAGCCAACAAAGGCTGTAATACTAATTTTATCCATTAGAGGTGGTCACAGGATAAGTAATCTGATGTTCACCCTTTACTGTCTATTTCCATCAGTTCAAATGACAAATAAATGCATACTCTAAGTGCCCCACTACCGCTCTATCACAAGCTCAGTTTATGCCATCTGGATACTCAATACTGATGGGGTGAATGCACATTAATAAATAGTTTAGTTTTTTTTGGTGCAGGTAACTGAATCACCATTCTAAAAGAATGTGCTGCTTCCCTGTAGCTCAAGCACACACATACAGTAGCTCACACATCATGTGCAAATTGCGCGCACACAGAAACATTCAGGATCGCAGAAACTTGTTGTCAATGCTGCCCTGTGATTCATCAATAAAACCGCTTAGAAACTGAAGTTAAACCTTATATTTCTTTCAGTTTTGAAGTCATTTAAACTCACAGCTTCACTATTAGTAGAGAGATGTTGCACAGCAATGGCGTAGACAGAATTTTAATTTTGGTCGGGCCTGGGCAAAAGTGAGCGGGCACTTGTAACTAACGGACGGAGTCGGACTCAATATTCAGGTCATTTCAATCTTCTTTTCTTTTCTTGTCAACATAACCTAAAATCATTCACAAAAGGTGAAAGGAATTTCACTAAATTTCCCTCCTTTGATGCTGACACTTCCTCTTCTTGGTTTGGATATCTTGTGAACAACACAAGTCTAAGTCTATGTGTCTCTGTGTATGGCACATGTACACACACTCATGCCCCCACACATTTAGCTGTGACTCAGCAATATGATTTTGCTCCTGAAAGCATTGGATCTTAACCCCTTTGAATGCATGGTGACCACTACTTATGGTGACTAACTTGCATATTGGCTGCACATTTTTTGCATGTCCTGATGAGTGTGCACATTAATGTATCTAACAGTGCTGTTTGTGGAATAAGGTCCACCAAGTAATTCTTGATTAAGCTACTTTCAAATCTGACATCCAATGTCAGATTTGGGGGGGGGGGGGGGATAACTTTGTCTAGTGCTCTTATGAAAGTTTATAGCATGATTTGTGAAAATGTAACTATACTGAAGGACATGGTATAGACTTCTTCATGGCTAGTTTTTGGGTCATTTCATTTCATTCTGTAACCTATTGTTCTACAGATCTGTGTGTACTAGTGTTAAATGCTACTGTTTTTGACAGCGTTGATAACGTTTATGACAGATAATATCATGATAATTTTTGCGTTTCCCTTACCGAATGTCGTATCCTGTCAGCAAAATCCTGTCCATGGGCTTTTTTGATTGCTTTCAGTTTAAAGGGTTAGTTCACCCAAAAATGAAAATTAGGCTGTGTTTTACTCACCCTCGAAGCATCCTAGGTGTATATGACTTTCTTCTTTCAGACGAATCCAGTCGGAGTTATATAAAAAATTGTCCTGGCTATTCCAAGCTCTATCATTGCAGTCAGCGGGTGTTGCAGTTGAACAGTCCACAAGTCGTCAAATAAAGTGCGCGCATCCATAATAAAACCAGTGTTCTGGATGAGCTGCAGCTGTCTAATGGTCTTCTTGTGAAGGCTGGTGAGAAGACCATTACAATAGTCCACCCTACTGGTGATAAAGGCATGAACAAGTTTCTCCAAGTCTTGACTGGAAACAAAACATCTAATTCTTGCAATGTTTTTTAGATGATAGTATGCTGATTTAGTTACTGCTTTGACATTACTGAAACTAAGGTCTGTCTCCAGAATCACACCAAGATTACTGACTTGATTTTTAGTTGTTAGTAAGGCCTGTTTAGTTGTTTAGTAAGGCCTTACCATCGAGCCCCAAGCTCACATCACCCTCCTCCCACAGAAGAACGAGCCTTCCTCCAGTGTCAGGCCACGGCAGTGGGCCCTCAGCAAGCCAGGGCTGCACCTCAGATTTCGTCCTGGCCAGCTAGCACTCTCAAACCCCTCTACAGAGCCTCGCTCTGTTCCAACCCAGTGAGTCGCCAAATAGACTGCAGCCATTTTTCAGTCACCCCCAAGCACAAATTAAATGATTTTGTTGTTTTGAGAAGCCAACAAAGGCTGTAATACTAATTTTATCCATTAGAGGTGGTCACAGGATAAGTAATCTGATGTTCACCCTTTACTGTCTATTTCCATCAGTTCAAATGACAAATAAATGCATACTCTAAGTGCCCCACTACCGCTCTATCACAAGCTCAGTTTATGCCATCTGGATACTCAATACTGATGGGGTGAATGCACATTAATAAATAGTTTAGTTTTTTTTGGTGCAGGTAACTGAATCACCATTCTAAAAGAATGTGCTGCTTCCCTGTAGCTCAAGCACACACATACAGTAGCTCACACATCATGTGCAAATTGCGCGCACACAGAAACATTCAGGATCGCAGAAACTTGTTGTCAATGCTGCCCTGTGATTCATCAATAAAACCGCTTAGAAACTGAAGTTAAACCTTATATTTCTTTCAGTTTTGAAGTCATTTAAACTCACAGCTTCACTATTAGTAGAGAGATGTTGCACAGCAATGGCGTAGACAGAATTTTAATTTTGGTCGGGCCTGGGCAAAAGTGAGCGGGCACTTGTAACTAACGGACGGAGTCGGACTCAATATTCAGGTCATTTCAATCTTCTTTTCTTTTCTTGTCAACATAACCTAAAATCATTCACAATAGCCCCAATCCCGAAACACTGCATGATTAAACAACAATTATTTAACAAATATTATATTTGTATAATAATCTCATGGGGGATTCATCATAGTGGGCGGGCCTGTCTGCTGGCTACGCCCCTGCTGCACAGTCAGGTATCACATTTAAGTCAATGTATTCTTACTGTGCTTTTTTTTCTGTATCTGTGAGCAATGTAATGACCCATAGACAAAATAACTGATGAAAATGTACTTAAGTCAGAGCAATATCTTTGTGGGCAGTGCTCTAACATATGCTGCTTGCTTCTCAAGACAACAAACTTTGCTCATAAATTTTAGCCTTTAGTTTATTCGGAACCACGTGGCTTGGTTTGTCCTATGGTGGCAGCCTTTTTTTACACATACCATTGCTGTTTCAGCAAAATGCACTGTCCAGGTAGCCCAGTGGAATCAGTGTACATACTGGGGCACTTTGGAGACTGACCTCCACAATAATGATTCCCAGGCTGCCGTAACATCTCTTATACAGTCTATAGATCAGTAGATCACTCCACCACATCTAGTTCCAAATCAGGTTGTAACGTTTCCTGCTCTTGGTTGAAAAAATTATTTTCTTTTTAGAACTGTTTCCAACATTGATAATAAATCAGCATTTTAGAATGATTTCTGAACGATCATGTGACACTGAAGACTGTATATAGTAATGACTGATGAAAATTCAGCTTTGCCACCACAGGAATAAATAATATTTTAAAGAATACTAAAATAGAAAACCGTTATTTTAAATTGTAATAATAGTTTTCAAATTTTTTTTTGAATACACATTTTGCTGTATTTTTAATCAAATAAATGCAGCCTTGATGAGCATAAGACACTTAATTAAAAACATAAAAAATATTACTGATCCCAAACATTTAACTGTACTGTATATATACTGTATACACACACACACACACACAGGTTTGTTTTTGTGAAAAGTGGGGACATCCCATAGGCGTAATGGTTTTTCTACTGTACAGACCGTATATTCTATTGCCCTACACCAACCCTACCCCTAAACCTACCCCTCACAGGAAACTTACTTCTATTTCAGATTTTCAATACACTCCATTCTGTGTGATTTACATGCGTTTTGAAAAGTGGGGACATGGGATAATGTCCTGAAAAGTCACCTTCTCCTTGTAATACCTATGACATACCTTTGTCATTATACAAATTTATGTCCTCATTTGTCACAAAAACGCGCACACACACACACAAAATTCATTCTTGTCTAAGTCATGCAAATTCTGCGGTTAAATCTCAAACCTTTCAGTCTTATGTCACTACATCTCTGGTGCATGATGGTGATGGAGTAGAGAAAAACTGGCATGGTTTGAATCTTAAATTTTTTACTGTGAGCTTTTGGCTATTGTGAGGTTCAAAATATATAAGTATACTGTGATAAAGATATTGCAAACATACTGTTAACTTAACAGCATAAATGTTCTTTCCTAAAAGAAAAAAAAAAGAAAATCTTACTGAAAAAACGTTTGTAGTATATGTAGTATATGATGGTACTAAATGATTACCATATTCATGTTTTATGGTACTATGGTACTTACAAGATGGTTCTATGGTACAATGATACTTAAAGAACATAGAGTAATACGTAATACTATTTTTTGATTAGTACTGCATCTTTTCCAGAAGGAAATTTGTACAACTACTTATTTTACATGAAGGAAAGAAATAAGTCTGATGTTCTTAACTATTGCTTGGGAAATTGGGACAGCAATACTTAAAGTTATCAGTAGGAAATACTGCTCTCTCAGGAGTGACTCCAGGAGTCAGTCAGGCAGTAACTGGCAAACTGGTTCCCTAGACCAGATGGTACAGATATTTTCAAACATAGTTCCCTTCTTACAAGTAAATTCAAGATGTTCAGCAATGAGTCACATTTAGTAGATGTTACAGCATAAGTTTTGATTAAAATGCTCAACGTTTCAACCCACACAGACAGAGTATTATTCTCAGTATTTGTCCTGACACACATTATTTTAGTTATATAATGCAGAATATGACTTAGTTAATAAAAGAGCAATCATAATAAAACTAAATTATTTGGAACAAATTCTCCTGCCCCTTGTGGTGAAGAGAGCATGTCTTTTGGATGGAGGTTTGAGGACTGTAACATCCTGGTTGAAAATAACCTCATACATCTTAAAGTGGTGGTTACCTCTCCTACAAAACGAAGAGGCCACTGGTATTATTTTATTATGCTTCTTTTTCTTTTTTTTTAAGTGTCTTCCCTGCACTCAACCGAGCACCAGTATTATTTATGACATCCACATGTGCCGAAATGATTTGTGGACACGCATGGTTTGATTTACCAGTAGGCTGTTTACTTTTCCTCTTGGAGGACGTCCAGATTCTTCACACAACTTGAGATAATTGGCCACTGCTAATTTAAAAAAAATAATAATTGGGAAGCATGGAAGGCTTCAAAAACCCCAGAGATATGATCTGAATGACCTCTGCATCATCTCATGTCTTTGTTTGATTCCGCTCGGCGAGACAGATTCTCATGCACATCTGTAAGGCATACAAGGATCAGGGTGACAGTTGAACCGTGAAGACTTTTACGTAAACAGTTCACGGTCAGCTCGTGTTGACAAACACGTTCTTTTAGCGTGAGCCAGGTCAGGGATTGAACTGTTTGATGTGGGCTGTTGTGATATTGTGGATATCTCAAATCTGTCACAGAATCTTGTCCCTGTCATGTAATCCCATGTAAACAGCTGCTTCTCTGCCAGCTATTAGGCTTATGTTTGAAATGCATCCCAGTGGATTTTTCTCCATTTTTTATAAGTACATGTCTGGAATGTGCTATTCTTGTAGTAAATCTCTCTCTCTCTCACTACCCTTCTTTCATAGGACTGATTAAAAAGAGGAAAGAAACCTACGTCCATATGGATCAGTTGTTCTGCTTTGTTACCTCACTTTCTTTCATCACAACCCTCTCTCATTTCAAACTAAAATAAATAGTGCTATAATAGATTAATTTATTTTATTGTAATTTGATTAATCAGTTATTATAGGATTCATAGTTTTTAAATGAATTGGATAATTATATTTTATATTTATTCTAATTATTTCCAATATTTTAAAGCTTTTTTAACGTTTACAATACGTGTAACATACTCCAAATTTAGGAAAATGCATATATTGAGATGTTTCATTGTTCGTCTGTATTTTATTTTCAAACACATTTAAAGGGGTCATATGATGCGATTTCAAGTTTTCCTTTAAAATGGTTTTGTTGTTGCACTTCGATATGGACCCTATTCACAAGACTGTGATGACGCATTTAACGGTCATCAGCATCGTAAATCCTCTAAAGTTTTTCATATTTGTTTTTTATTTTAAATGTATGTACATTTATAACACTATTCTTTGTATTATATCACCTTTGCATCAAATTACAAAAAAAACAGTTAATGCTAATGCGAGGGTGTTTCTAATGCAGTGTCTATGGGAGGGATGGTTAATTTGACATCGCTCTCTCTTCTGACTGCCGATATCAGTCTCTCTCAATTTTTTTCCTTTTACTGAAAGTCACAAAAACACTATCGTGGAGTTTTTCTTTTGCTATTTGAGCAAATGGGAATGCAAAAAATATATTTGTGGTACTCTCTCATTCACTGCTCTTCAAGTTAACCCAACTATGACGACTTCCGCTGCCGAGAAACCCGGAAATGTGAAAAAGGTCCATTGCCATAATGAATGATGTCTCATATTTAGCCAATGAGGACTTTCTTCCTGTTTTAGAGACAGACTGTGATCGTCCAATCAGGATTCAGCCAGGTAGAGGTGGGCTGAATCCAGAACACACAGCGAAGAAGAAGAGCGAGGAGAATCATGACGCAGCTGTTTTTTTTTCAGGGTTTCTGCCAGAGAAATCACTGTGTTGCTGAGTGAGAATACACCGAACTGATGCCATATCAAACATGCATCAACGATAAATGGCCCAACGAATAAAAATACCCGGGTATTTCTTTATTTGTGATTGAGAGTCATTGACTGCTGATTCAGAGTCCGTCCACACGGACACGCGTTTAGCTGTTTACGTAAAAATTTTGTATCGTATCAGCGTTTCGTCCAGATGGATCTGGCATTTTGGGAGCCTGAAACAGCTATTTTTTGAAACCGGGTCCCAGAGTGGATAAATCTGAAAGTGACACCATTGTCTTTTCGTGTGTACAGCCAATCCATATATTTAGTGAAACGATGATGTCATCACCCCAATTCTCAACCCTAGTCAGACACAGCTACGTCATGTAACAGCAACAACAACAATGGCGGACTACATGCTTGTGTTCGTGCTGCAGAAGCTGCTGAGCCTATTAGCTTTACTAAATCAAAAATTACTAAAGCAAAATGTTTGTATGCAGCGCACAAGGTTTATGCGCATGCTCCAAGTCCAAGTCCATGTATCTCTGTTGCAGAATTACAGTGCCACATGCTGGTCTGGCATGTATACTACATCGTTTTGAGTCGTTTCAGTGGCTTCGTGTATATGCAGATATTTCTTGAGATGATGCCGTGTTTACAGAGTTTTTTTTTTTAGAACGAGTGAAAAAAAACATCGGATAGGGAAAGCTCTGGCTTCATGTGGATGTGGCCTCAGTTCACGTACACATCTACACTGAATCGTTCAAAGGAATCGAACAGGGTGATTCATTAAATAGTATTCAATTGCTGTGATACAGAAAATCCAACAACAATAAGAAATATTTCTTGAGCATCAGCATATTAGAATGAATTCTGAAAGATCATGTGACACTGATAACTGGAGTAACGGCTGCTGAAAATTCAGCTTTGCCATCACCTGAATAAATTGCATTTTAAAGTACATATTAAAATAGAATATATATATACAGTATATATATATATATATATATATATATATACACACACACATTTTTTAAATTTGTAACAATATTTAATTACATAACTGTTTTGCTCTATTGTTGATCAAATAAAAGTAGCATTGGTGAGCATTAAAGACTTCTTTCAAAAACATAAAAAAAATCCTAGAACCCAAAATTTTTTGACAGACAGACCATGATATGAATATCATTCAGTATGACCATACCATGTGATACCGCAGTACCGCCACAGTAAGGGCAATCCACAATGATGCCGAAGATGCTGTGCTGTCTGTACAAGAGATTGATGCTAAAATATTGGTGCAGGGAGCATATTGCGGCTCCTCCTCTCACTAAATAGTTGGCAGACGGGAGAGATTACCATCTGTTTGTGGGAAAGCACGATGCCAGAGGGACCACCGCAAACAGCCTAGGTAATAGTGAAGGGTTCCACTCAGTCTCTGTCTTTGTCTGCAGTCATCAGCAGCACGTGGCCAACTGCAGGATTCACTGTCACAATTGCCCCACACAATTTTTAGGGCTAAATACTCTCTCAAATGCTGCGGAACACTCCATCGCTCCTGCTTTTTATTTCCTGTATAACTGTAGTAATTGATACACTGTGCTCTTTGTTGTAAGTTTTACAAAGCAATAATTGTTTTTGCAAGAGTCTGCCAGTCAAAAAAAAAGCCACAGTTCAATAATTTTTATGTTTGGAAACCAGAATAATCAAGTTGAGAATTGCCAAACATAATAAAATCAAACTGCTCGCTGCTGTTGTTATCGAGAATCCATAGAAGGTGGCAAAAGGCAAAGTTATGCATCGTTTGGAATTGAGGGTTAATTGTAAATTATCAATAAATGCAGTAGCCCCTCACTGCAGAACACAAGATCCAGGGGGAGTGGTTGGATCCACTTCTAGGGGGTGGAGATTGAAAGGTTTAGGGCTGGAGATGGGTGGGTTTAGGGATCAGGGGGTGGAGACGGGTAGGTTAGGTGTATGTAAGGTGGGAGGAGTTGGATCTGGATCCAACCACGCCCCCTGGATCTTGTG
>NW_015652150.1:16563-16940 GCF_001515625.1 Sinocyclocheilus rhinocerous
ATATAATATAATATAATATAATATAATATAATTTAAAAATGCTAAATATAAACAAATAAATTTTTATGTTGGACTTTAATAGTGTTATAATGTGAACAGTTTTTAAAATGTAGTATGTGTCAACACAGGTATATAGCATAATAATCATAATCAAATTAAATCAGATGTACATTGTATATGATTTGGAAATGACATGTAGTATTTATGCACCTTTCAAAATTACTAAACTTACAATTTTAAACAAATAATAAAAACATTTCAAAATAATGATTATAAACAAACCAAATTTTAACAGACTTTAATGGTGTTATAATGTGAACAGTTAAGTTTCTGATCACATGTATTTTCTATCAATACAGGCAGATGGAATGATACAC
>NW_015652150.1:17195-20532 GCF_001515625.1 Sinocyclocheilus rhinocerous
AATATAATATAATATAATATAATATAATATAATATAATATAATATAATATAATATAATATAATATAATATAATATAATATAATATAATATAATATAATATAATATAATATAATATAATATAATATAATATAATATAATATAATATAATATAATATAATATAATATAATATAATATAATATAATATAATATAATTTAAAAATGCTAAATATAAACAAATAAATTTTTATGTTGGACTTTAATAGTGTTATAATGTGAACAGTTTTTAAAATGTAGTATGTGTCAACACAGGTATATAGCATAATAATCATAATCAAATTAAATCAGATGTACATTGTATATGATTTGGAAATGACATGTAGTATTTATGCACCTTTCAAAATTACTAAAACTTACAATTTTAAACAAATAATAAAAACATTTCAAAATAATGATTATAAACAAACCACATTTTAACAGACTTTAATGGTGTTATAATGTGAACAGTTAAGTTTCTGATCACATGTATTTTCTATCAATACAGGCAGATGGAATGATACATATACAGTATAATTTGAAAATGATGTATGTACCTTTGATAATAACTAAAAATGAAATTGAAAGCCAAAATTAGACAACAAAAAAAAATACCCTGATGCATTCTAGCATATGATATATAAGAACATCTCTCTACTGCTCACATTGTAATACAAGGGCCTGAGGAGATTGCAGAAACTTGGACTGTGCAGTTAGTTCCATATGGACTCTTTGATTTTGATCTAAGGAAAAATCCAGTTGCCAGAGCATTTTTTTGGGCTGGGGGAGCAGGATGTTTTGGGGTCGGCTGGTATGGGAATGTAGAGGAGGGATAAGGGCTCGCTGCAACAGTAAAGCCCAACCCTGCTGCATGTGTGCTGGGGTAAGATCACACACTGACCCTGGCTCAGTGCACGAAGCAGTCAGACGAGATTAATGAGCCTGGCTCCATAACCCACAACGTCCTGTAGACAGCCCTGCCATTCTTCACCTCTGACAGATCAAGTGCTGGCATATTTCACTCTGCTTGTCTTAACACTTGATGCTGCCTGGCAACATACATCACCCTACTATGGCTAAGACGTGGTTTCTACAGCAATTTCAGACTTGAGTTGATGTCACCAAGCATCTGCGGTACACAGTGACTTTTTCACTCTATCACTGTGACGGGATGCGAAGCTGACGCAAGAGGGAAGGAAAAGTTAATAACTCCAGCTTTACTGGCATTTGAGCATCAAAATCAATCGAACAAGTGGGTAGTTAAAAAATATTTAATTTCATTTTCATTAATGCATTTGGAATTTTTATCCAAAAAAGGACTAAAGCAAGGCATGATATAATATATAATGTACATTATAATTTTTTATATATAATATATTATTTAATATGTTTGGGAAAAGTCTCTTATGCTTACCAAGGCTGCATTTATTTAAACAAAGCAAAAAAAATAAAATTGTGAAATATTATTACAATTAAAAAAAAAGTTTTCTAATTAAATATGTTTTAAAATGTAATTTATTCCTGTGATGGCAAAGCTGAATTTTAGCAGTCATTACTTCATGATACTTCAGAAATAACTGAAAAAAAAAAAAAAAATGTTCAAAAAATGTAATCAAACGTTTACTTTTCCAGTAGAAAAACTGAAATAGTATTTACTTGTAAAACATACTCTAATAATATTTGTTTTACAACCTTGAAAAGTCATTTTTTTAATATTGTGATATACTGATTTACTGATCAAGAAACATTTCTTACAGTTATGCTGCTTAAAGTTTTTGAGGAAAATATTAATATTTATGTATGTATGTATGTATGTATGTATGTATGTATACACACAGACACAGCACAGCAGCAACAAAAAAGTAAAACAGAATGTTTAATTTTATTGGTTACTGAAAGGGTAGACAATGTGTGGAAAATTGAGCTAATAAAAAATTTAATTGATTTTGTTTTTGGCACAAGAAACTTAAATTATGACTGGACCTAAGAGAGAAAACATTTATAATAATAAAAAAATGACAGGACCCCTTTAATAGTTCAGTAGCTTAATGGTGCCAAGAGCCTTCCTGAACAATCACACAATGTTCTGGAAGTAATGCAATGAAATGCCAGCTCTCTGTGTCCACTTAAACTGCTCTCTTATTTCCAACTTAATAAAGAGATGGGAACAGCTTTCCTGGGTTGTGGGAAATCCAAGGCCATCCTGGAATGTTATTCACATCAGTTATTTTTGACATGTTGTTCTTCTGCTCCTTTCATGCTGTCACTGTGGTTGGAGTTTATATTAATAATCAATTACAGATGCAGTTCCCTTTAAGGTTAAATTAAAGTTCACACAATCGTCAAATCTTTTGTCGTCAGTGTCCAGAACTGCAATTAAGATTTTTTTTTTTTTAGTTCATCATTGTGAAGTGATGCCAAAAACACTGCATAACTACAGTCTGGCCTTATTTCACAGAAGACCTTTAAGGCGTAGTTCACGGAAAAATTTTTTTTTCAAAAAATAATTCTGTCATCATTTACTCACCCTGTAGTTCCAGACTTGTATTAATGACTTTCTTCCTTTGAACACAAAAAGAAAACAATAATTATTTTAGGGGATTTTCAAGCTTAAAAAAATAATGCATAAAAAACATAAAACATTATTAAATTGTTTTAAACATCTGTAAAAATAACTTTTTCATAGCTGAAAGCACTATCAAATATGCCAGGGAAAGAAGACGTTTAATTTTGTGAATGATAGGCATTTGAATTCTGCAGCGCTTTCTGTGGAGCTTCTGATTCTGCGTGGGCCTGCTTATCAGATTTAAATTATGAACATTTTGTGTATACATTAGGAGCTGGAGCTGAAGGATCTGTGTGAAGCAGGTCTCCTGGAGAGATGTTAGCACAGCAGGAGTGGTGCACAGTTACTAAAGAGGTTCATTGCAAGTGATGGCACTCTCTGGATGGAGGTGAGAGAGCCTGAAGTTTAGGACACGTGGAATCTTGCCTGCAACAGGTGGGATGGCAATTTGAATATTATTTCTCATTCAATGCTCACTAATATCCCTCTCCTTTACTTCTGTCTCTCATATTATAAAAGTATAATATTTATTTATTTTAATAAATTGATGTTTTTCTCACAGCAAAAAATCTATTGCTTAATGCATGTTTCAAATACAACTATAAGAAAAGACTGAGTTGATGGACTGTCAACACACCTGTTCTCAGTTACCTTTTGACCTGCTTGTATTCCACTATTTATGAACATTCATGCAGAGGCAGCACATATCTGCACCTCATTTTTAATAGTGCAGAGGAATCTTGAGGTTGTTCTGCCAT
>NW_015652150.1:21948-58243 GCF_001515625.1 Sinocyclocheilus rhinocerous
TTTTTTTTTTTAGTTCATCATTGTGAAGTGATGCCAAAAACACTGCATAACTACAGTCTGGCCTTATTTCACAGAAGACCTTTAAGGCGTAGTTCACGGAAAAATTTTTTTTTCAAAAAATAATTCTGTCATCATTTACTCACCCTGTAGTTCCAGACTTGTATTAATGACTTTCTTCCTTTGAACACAAAAAGAAAACAATAATTATTTTAGGGGATTTTCAAGCTTAAAAAAATAATGCATAAAAAACATAAAACATTATTAAATTGTTTTAAACATCTGTTAAAAATAACTTTTTCATAGCTGAAAGCACTATCAAATATGCCAGGGAAAGAAGACGTTTAATTTCGTGAATGATAGGCATTTGAATTCTGCAGCGCTTTCGGTGGAGCTTCTGATTCTGCGTGGGCCTGCTTATCAGATTTAAATTATGAACATTTTGTGTATACATTAGGAGCTGGAGCTGAAGGATCTGTGTGAAGCAGGTCTCCTGGAGAGATGTTAGCACAGCAGGAGTGGTGCACAGTTACTAAAGAGGTTCACTGCAAGTGATGGCACTCTCTGGATGGAGGTGAGAGAGCCTGAAGTTTAGGACACGTGGAATCTTGCCTGCAACAGGTGGGATGGCAATTTGAATATTATTTCTCATTCAATGCTCACTAATATCCCTCTCCTTTACTTCTGTCTCTCATATTATAAAAGTATAATATTTATTTATTTTAATAAATTGATGTTTTTCTCACAGCAAAAAATCTATTGCTTAATGCATGTTTCAAATACAACTATAAGAAAAGACTGAGTTGATGGACTGTCAACACACCTGTTCTCAGTTACCTTTTGACCTGCTTGTATTCCACTATTTATGAACATTCATGCAGAGGCAGCACATATCTGCACCTCATTTTTAATAGTGCAGAGGAATCTTGAGGTTGTTCTGCCATCTTTCTTCCAAGTAAGGTTTTGTAAGTAATTTTTTCATTATTTAACCGAAAGGCATTTTTTAATCCAAAGAATATCACTTCAAACACATACCTCATGTTTCTGAATTCCAGGAGCATAATGCTCACAGGACTTTATTACCCCTTTTCCACCGGAATGGTGCTGGTTTTCACGCCGGAGCTGGCAGTTCTTGGATGAGGGATAAGAGCTGGCCTACTGTTTCCAGTGACGTGAGAACTGAAAGATGATGTAAGTTAACTGACGTTGTTACATAAACTTGCAGTCTTTGCTTGCCAGATTTAAAAACATTATATCAAGTAACAAATAAAATACAGTGTTGGGGAAAGTTACTTTTAAAGTAATGCATTACAATATTGCGTTACTCCATAAAAAAGTAACTAATTACGTTACTTAGTTACTTTTTATGGAAAGTAATGCATTATGTTACTTTTGCGTTACTTTGTAAATCTGGACAGGGCTTGCTTGTTTGTTTTTAAAATAAAAAAGTTATATATTTTTAAGCCTTTTCACACCAAAATAATATTGCGTTACTCCATAAAAAGTAACTAATTACGTTACTTAGTTACTTTTTATGGACAGTAATGCGTTATGTTTCTTTTTAAATCTGGACAGGGCTTGCTTGTTTGTTTTTAAAATAAAAAAAGTTTTTTTTGGCAAATATAAAAGCCTTTTTACACCAAAATTGAAATGAATAAGCCTCAGGCTGAAGGGAAAGTAAATTTACGTCCGTACAGTAGAATGCAGAAGAATACATTTCAACACACTTCAGCAATAAACAAAGACACACAAATGTTTGTCTAGAGTAATTTTTGCTTATTAGTATGGTTGAACTGGATCATCGAAGGCATTGGTTAATAGAATGGGATTAAATAGATAAGGGATATTTGTGTTGTTTAACATTTAATTACTGCAGGTTTGCGTCATTTTTATTCATTTAAAATATATGACTATAATATATAACAAATAAAAGTCATAGCATTCAAATCATAGGATTATGGTATTTTAATTTTTATATTTTATTTTAGATGGACAGGAATGATATGTGTCTGGATATTTCAGCAATCATGTCGTGTGTCAGGCGTTTTCTGTCTTTCTTTTTTTTTGAGAATCGGAACAAGACATTTGTGAATGAATCACTCTTCTGAGTTCCTTTCCATTAATTAAACAGGTTGGCAAAATGGTATGAATTGGTTTGCGATTTGTACATTTCACGGTTTGAATTCAGGACAGCTCGTTCACTCACTGAATCATTTACAGCATTTTGTAACTCTGTAAATAGTAACGCGAACATGCTTTATAACAGAAAGAGCAGTAGATTAAATGAATATTCACTTTCTGTACCGTCAACCGAAACCAACCTGTAATCGTATCCCATTGTTTTAAATCGATGAAGAGGGTCTTAAATAGGTTTAACACCTCCACGTTCAGCACGTGAGCGAGCAGGTAAAGACATTTCCTGACGGAGTATCAAAATACTAGCAGTACGCAAAAACACCAAATATAGGCCTGTGTTTTTGCGTATGTATCCTGAGGCACGTTTCAGAAAGGAGGTTAAGTGAAAACTCTGAGTATGTTAACCCTAAATTGAGTGAAACTCTGGTATTCTGTTTCTGTTAGCTGTACAAAACAGCTCATTTTGCTGCTTGATATTGCAAATTGGTGTGCCTTACCATATTATTTTATGTATTGTCTTAATTATGATCACTGGTTTGTAGTGGAAACAGTTTTACCGTTTACTGCACGTTGTTATTCTTCTCTTTATTTCCCTAAAGCGGCTAATGAACGGGAAGTCTCGCACATTCACAGAAAATGGCTTACTTCCATGTTGAAGAATAAGGTGGATACTCAGAGTAAGTTACCATGTGGTGTGCCTTACCATATTATTTTAATGTATTGTCTTAATTATGATCACTGGCTTGTAGTGGAAACAGTTTTACCGTTTACTGCACGTTGTTATTCTTCTCTTTATTTCCCTAAAGCGGCTAATGAACGGGAAGTCTCGCACATTCACAGAAAATGGCTTACTTCCATGTTGAAGAATAAGGTGGATACTCAGAGTAAGTTACCATTGGTAATGTCTCAATGTCTCGTTCCCGCTCTCAGGGAACTGAGGTTATGACAGTAACCGGAGACGTTCCCTTTAGAGCATTCAATCTACATTGCAAAGCATTCGCAGTGGGAACGGTATACATTTATAAAATACAAGGACTAAGACCGCACCAAGCATTTTCTGTTGTGGTAAGGCGCGGAACAGTTCCAGATTGAGCACCTGCTTCGGCATCCTGTTGGTGGAAAAGGGGCGTAGATGTTTTTATTTTTGATATTTTGTTTTAGCATATTGATGGCTACTGGAATATGCCGGAAGTGTATGTAGACAGTTCTGTAAATGGTGGATACAAAGACAGATTGTTGAGTAAGGGTTTGGACTAAGGACTGACTACTGACTGAGAATACAAGGGTCAGCCAGTGACATTATAGCTGCTGATCAATGTATAGATCCACTCAACAGGGCTGTTTCATATGATCGTTTTATGCTGAGCAATGAAAAATGTGACATTTAAACGGGCCATGTTATCCAGTGATGTGATGATATATTTATAAATGTGCATGTTTACATCTAATGTTTAGTCATGTAAATTAATGCTTACCATTGAGTATCATATTGTGCATGCTACATCAATGTGGTGAATGATGGGAATGTTCATAGAGTTACATTTATTAATGATAGTATTATTCAGAATAATTATTTTGCCATTATAGACTTTTGCTGCAAATTGATGCATTAACATAGAATGTTTCATCTCAGTTGTGTGTTTATTGGTGTTCTACAACATCCAATCTGAATGTAGAAAATTAATCACTGCCCAAATGAGAGTAAAAATGGCTTCATGGATATGCTAGAAAAATAATTTCATTGTCATAGGGCCAAAATACACTGTAAAAATTATAGTCATGACATACTAATGGTTTTACATTGTTTTAACTCATCAAAATGACCTGATCAATTTTAACTTTTTGTAATTTAAGTTTTAATGTAAGTTAAAATGACTTGTACAACCAAGACTATATGTAAAAAATGTAAGGAAACAACTGAACTGATGTATTTTTTACATACCATGTCTGTAAAAAAAAAAGAAAGAAAATATATATATTTTTTTAATACAGTTTTGTGGCCATTAAAAAAATATTTGTGGAATTTTCTCACTTCATTTAGTAGCAAAAGCTTTATTTTGGACTCTGGTTGGAACTCTTCATCTTACATTTCATTCCAAACCATTGCATGAATCATTTTCATTCTTCTGTGATCATAACATCTGCGGATGATCAGATGCAGATATGTGTGTGTCTTGCAGTGGACCTCAATAAGGGGACAGCATATCTGGTAGGCTGGAGGAGGATGACTCACGCTGGTTTATAGATGACTCTCAATGGGGTCTCAAACTCTGGGCTATAAGGGAGGAGCTTTGGTGCCCCCACAGAGACTGCACTGTAAGTAAAAAACGGCTAACCAGCTACAGAGCAGGATAGTCTGTGCATGAAGGAGTGGGATTGAGGAAACAGGTGTTATGTGTTACATGGGCACATGATGAGAGGAAGTGCAATGAGAATCTGTATTGTAGCAGCGTGACACACTGTACATGAACAAGTTAAAAACCATATGAGGCTTTCAGATGAATGAAAGCAATAAGAAGGGGCGGGAAAGGATGTTTTGACGTCATCGGTGTAATTGCTTAAGAAAGAGTCAGGAAAAATTCTGAGGGCCTATTACTATCCTATTAGCAAGTCAAACCCAATATCCTCATAGGGTTGGCTGACTTTATGACCCCAGTTGGTGATTTTTAATCATGGCTATGTGATATTAAAGACTTCCAAACTGCCAGAGAAATTAAACTTTTTGCTCTAATACATTTCTCACACCTGTAAATACTAAAAAAGTACCTGCAAAATGTCTTTTCAGTAGCTAGATCCAATTCGTTAAGCGATTCGCTCCATCTACCCAACTTGAATTATGTGTGAAAGCAAAAGTCATGTTCATTTTTGATTAATATCAAGAATAAGTGTATTATTTCAGGCAGGATCCATCTGGCCTTGTGCGCCTCATTGGAGTTTTGCCCTTTCATACGTTTCCCTTTCCCACTGCATCAACTTTATGTAATTGCTTAAGAAAAAGTCAGGAAATATTATTTGAGGGACTATTACTATCCTATTAGGAAGTCAAAGCCAATATCCTCACAGGGTTGGCTGACTTTATGACCCCAGTCGGTGCTTTTCAATCATGGGACAGACTTCCAAACTGCTAGAGAAATTAAACTTTTTGCTCTAATGCATTTCTGCACCTGTAAATACTAAAAACAAGTACATGCAAAATGTCCTTTAAGTAGCTAGAATCCAATTCATTGCGATCTGTTCCGTCTGCCCAACTTGAATTATTTGTGAAAGCAAAAGTTGTGCTCATTTTTGATTAATATCAAGAATGTGTATTATTTCAGACAGGATCCATCTGGCCATGTGCGCCTCATTGGAGTCTTGCCCCTTCATACGTTCCCCTTTCCCAATGCATCAGCTTTACAGCCGTGCCTTAAACACCTTCAGATTTATGGAGGAGAGCGATTCTTACATGCACAAGAAGTTTATGAACTCAGTAAAATGTTATTGTACACAGCTTTCCAAATGGTCAGGCCACAGACTAGCCAGTCATGGCAGCGAGAGGCCATGCTGACCTGAATTTTAATCCTTCCTGATGGCCTTCAATCAAAGACTCTGAAGAGAGCAGTTCAAACCTAACCCTAACCCTGACTTGGCCAGAGCCAGTAAAGAGCACACTGATTCTCCCAGAGAACTACTCTTGGTTCCTTTTTCCTCCTTTTCAGGATGGCTGGTTGAAGGCCTGCTGTGAGAGCAGCATCAAAACGTCAGTCTAGAGATGTTTTCACATAGCCCGAAATGAACTGTGGAATGCATATATTCTATCATTTTGGAGCCAAAGTCAGCGCGAATGAAATGAAAAGGTGAAACCTTTGGTAAACGGCATGGAAAAATGTTCAGCTAATACATTTTCACAGTGCTAGCTAAAAGGCGAAAGCGGTGGATGGTGGCTGTGTAGATTTTCATCTGCAAATGGTTAATTATTTTGGCCTTGATTATTTGTTTCAGTTTGTATTCTGTAAATCCAAAATGAACAGTGATTGGGTAGGATTTCTTGATAAAAAGTGTGCAAAAATACTCAAGTGTCATATGCCATCAGTAAGATTTTGTAGTTAATTTTTTTCACTCAAATATTTAGCTTTGCCAAATAGAGTGCAACTCTATTTAGTTTCTCAGAAAATGTTTCTTATACTAAAAAGTGTCCGAAAGGACAAACACACAAAATTGGTTCATATGACTCATGCTACATCACTACATGGCAGTGCTATTTTAATATTATTTATAAACTGTTACAGCAATTATACTATTTTGAATTAGCTTGGCCAGCTTTCATTTTAATTTTAGTTTAAGCTTTAGTCATTTTGTTATGTGATTTTGTCATAAGTTATTTATTTTTTAATATTTTTAAATTATTTACCTATTTATTATCTATTTAGCTTCAGCCTATTTTTTTTAAGTTTCAAAGATTTTTCGGTGTTTTTAGTTCCGAGTTGGTCTCTGGACATTATGTATGGGGAAACCCCTTTCCTCCGAAATGCTGAAGCCTGATTGAATCACTCTATTGCTCTGCCAATGGCGTTCAAGCATTTGCCCAATTGGCGGGCTCAGCCACTATATAGGCGATGTCGAGTGTCAATTTACCTCAGAATCTTTCTCCTTCACCTGGAGCCTGTTTCGCTGTTGACCTACGCGACGAGAGCAGACAATGTGAAAAGCGATCCCCTCCTGTGTTCCGGCGGTAGAAGAAGAATTAGAAGATGTATCTTTGCGAATGCCGCATGTGTGGCGGGCCCATCGAGGTTCTGGACGCGCACACGGACTGTAACAACACTGTATAACAACACTGTGTCCCCATCTGAAGTCATAATATTTTGGTGATGAACAGACCAGAGTTCAGGTCGTTTTTTGCTCTCAAATCAAATATGGTGCCTGTTGCGCAGATTGGACATCAGTGACATCAACTGTCATTGATTCTCATGAAATGCAATCAGATTTTCCCAAAATGCAATGTAGTGCTCAGTAGATCGGATACAAATCAATGAGCAACCAGGTCATCCTTACACATTGTTTGCTGAGGATATCTCTATTGGCCCACGCTCCTTATATGCACTTCCTGTTTGACTCAACCTAGAAGGCTTCCTCTCAACCCATCCTGTTCCCTCATGATGGTCCCGGCCCTGGCAGAAAAAGCTTCTGAGTTTTAGGCCCGCTCCTGGCCACTTATTATCCAATGACGTCCAAAAGAATCCAAATAAAGTGCCTCCATCAGGGAATTTCTATTCATTCAACCCCGATACAAGACCCTCTACCCATGCAAAAGACATTTATAGAATTTTGTCAAAAATAGACCTATTGTATGATTCTTTCATGTCAGTGAGCGTGACATAATCCGTGAGATCCTTTGATGTGTAAGGAAAAATAGTGAGTGCTTTTTGTAGGCGTTCAGGCATGAGCTGCTGACAAATTTACATTCAAGCAACAGAAAAAGGCTGATCGTTTTGACTGCGATTATATTTAGTGTGTCCTCATCAGCCTCTGGCACAACCTCCAAGTAATGTACCACAATCCTTCACAGTACAGTCAATACAGGCTTTTTTATGCTACCGAGGTGGTCCTAATTGATTATCTATGTAAATTTGCTGTTGAAGGATGTGTAATAGCATTAAAAATGAGCTGAGCTCATTGTGTTGTTTTTTGGCTGTTTTTGGTCTGTTGAAATGGCTTTGAATCTTAAGAATCGCATAGGGATATTCTCGCTAATGCATGATTAAAAACTTAAAAGCACAGTCCTTCTTTCAAAAGGTACACCTTTGTACCTTATTTACCCCTAAAGGGTAGATATTGGTACCTTAAAAGTACATATTTGAACCTAAAATGTACATATTACTACCTAAATGGTAAATAGTACTTTTTGAAAATGTACAGCTTTTACCAGTGACAGCTTTTGTAACTTTTTTTTCTGAGAGTGCATGAGCAACACTCGTATACAAATGTCAGACCAGAGATTTGCGAGGTTTCTGACATATTCTGTATATCACAAGAAAAAAGCAAGAAAAGAATATCACTTTTGCATACTCAGAGGGAAAAAAGTCATCACTACTTTGACATTATACAGTGGGTACGGAAAGTATTCAGACCCCCTTAAATTTTGTAGCATAGGCCAATAAATCAATATTTTTTGGTCCTTTTAGACTCTATATGGCAGAAACAAAACTGGGCTCACTGTTCACAATAAATCAGTTGTCTGCCACATAAGATAAGACACTTTTTAAGTCGAAGCTATAGTACAATTTTGAACATTTTCTTTCTTTTCAGATATAGACAGTTTAATATAATGAAAATTCATGTCTTTTAAAATAATCACTTTGATTATTATTTGATTATTATGGACAACTCCAGCCGATTTGTATTACTGTTCAAAGGTTAGTAAGATTAGTAAGGTCAGTAAGATTCTGCATTACTATACAAAAATAAAAAAAAATAAAAAATATTTCAAACACTAAAAACCTCACTGACCCCAAGATTTTTAACTGTAGTGTATGTATAATATATGCACACACAACTAATAATAATAATAATAATAAATAATATGTATTATTATTATTACATTTTTGTAGTAGTATAACACATCTTACAGTTTATATAATGTTGCATTTTGTTTTCACATTTGCCCTTCACAGTTTCTTTTACTAGCCTGTTCCCATTCCTTTAAGCTCTCTAACAGGATTTGACAGCAGGTAGTTGTCCACGTTTTTATCTCTGTGTGGCCTGTTTGAAAGCAAGTAAAGGAAACCAAGGATCAGATATGTGGCTAAAAGATGTAGACCTCCAGATTGACATTTGCACTCTCACACCAACATCCAGAGAAAATCAACTTTCAAGCATTTCTAAGCTCTGAAATAACAGAGGGAAACAATGGAGGCGCCAGGAGCCACAGCCCAAGGAGAAGTAGACACACCTCTAGCAATTTCTTCCCACTAAATGTACACTATCATCTCTGTAATCCGAACGTACAACCGTTCCAGGCATTGGGTGTGTAGAGTTGTTGGAGGTGTGTGTGCGTGTGTGAGTGGATTCTCGCACGTTTTTGCAGCCCTTGCTGAAGACACTCAAGTGACCAGTGACCTTCTCTCAGTGTGAAGGCATTCTTCTGTGGGAGTTTATGCCTAAACTGCCATCTACCCGTGGGAGGTGTGGAGTGAGGGCAGGGGCCAGGTTATTAGCTGCCATAGTCGTGCCCACCTATTGAGTTTCAGAAGGATAATATTTGGATTTTCTGGGTACCTCTGAGACGGTCCAGACTGATTGGAGAGTCCTGGAGTTCTGGAGTGCTGTGTGAAAGTGGAAACACAGTGGGATCATAATGCTATGGTCAGGAAGAGAATTTACCCCCTTAGCATGTCTCGGCCACCCACCCTCTTCTCTTTCTTTATTAACCCTCTTGTTCTATCAAAACTGTTCTCTGGGCCCTAATGGTGTACCTGTAAAAGGGACATTAAATGAATTTGAAGGGAAAAATGAAAGTTTAATTTTCCTAGTAGTAGTAGTAGTAATAATATATATATTTTTTAAATAATTTTGAAAGACATCTCACCAAGACTGCATCTATTTGATCAAAACAGTAAAACTGTGAAATATTATTATCATTAAAAATAACTTTTCTGTGTGAATATTACATTAAATTACATTATAGATAGATAGATAGATAGATAGATAGATACAATCTATCTATCTATCTATCTATCTATCTAAAATTGTTGTTGTTATTATTATTATTATAAAAATATACTTTAATTTTTCTTTCAAATTAATTCGAAATTTAATTAATTGTTAATTAATTTAAAAAATATATATATATTTTCCATTTAAACTCCGGTAGATCAATTTTAAAATATTGACCTAGTAATCAGTTGTTTTTACAAGAAGGCATAAAGCACCGACCTGATAGCTTAATGTTTAGTTGTTTTATTTTTATTGGTGTTATTTTAATGTATGTGTATTTATGTAATTTTTTTTATATTTTATATATCACTGTTAACATGACTTCAGGATCTCTGAGGATGCAGACTCTTAAATAAATAAATAAAAATGCATAAACAAGTCAGTTCGTCCGTCCAGCAAAGCCTACCATGCTTGTCCAGACTGGTTAGTGCTGGTTTGGTGCTGCTTCAGCTTGATGTTCTTCAACACTAAAACGCAGGGTGTGTCTCAATCAGCTCCCTAGTTCAGTAGTCAGGGCACTGATCAGTGAGGAATGAATGGAAACGAAAGAGTGAAGAATAAGTGAATTAAAGCTAAACACAATCACTACTCTTATTCACCAATCAGCTGCTTTGGAAAGTGGGAGATGTTGAAACAGATGTTTTTCATATTGCTCTTGCTGTGTTAAACTGAGAAGTGTTGTGTTACATTAGCACAGCAAGGTTCGCTGCTGTCAGTATCGCCTTCACTTTCATTTCCCTGTAATTGCACACAACTCCACTCTAGTGTCCGTTAAAGCACGTTTGAGCGGGCCTGCTCCACTGTACTGCTGCTCCAAAAATATGTATCCTTTTCAAAGGTAATATTAGTACATTCCATGGCTCTCACAGCGGCCATTAAAAAGTTCTTAGTATAACATCATTCAGTCAATTTGCATTTGAGCGTTCAAACAGGGAGGTTTGTGTTTTTCGGGTGTAAACCTTCCCCATGAGAAACACAAAGGTAATCCAAACACTAAAATCCTGGAGTAAATAGTCCGAACTTTACTGACCTCTCACTGAGGTGGGAATATTTCTGTGTTCCCAGTCTACATGTTGTAAAATACCGGCACTGGCTTCATCATACAGGCATTTGATAATTATCTAGATCTACTCATTTACTGCCTGGAACTGAAAATGATGTATTACCAACTATATTTAACTTGATTTTTGTAACAGACTGTTTTGTCTGTATCCATTTATTTTCTTTTGATTTGTTTTTCTCTAATTATTTGTTCTTTGTGCTGCTGTTTTGTTTCATTGTTTGGGGTAATGTGGTAGAAATAATTTCAGGTATTTCCCCCCGGCAGTGTGTAACTTAAATTTACACCTTAATATGAGAGTTACCTTTTAAAAGTGCTCACCAAGGCTGCATTTGTTTGAACAAAAAATACCATAAAATTGTAATATTGTGGAATATTATTGCAAAATTACTATTTTTAAATATAATTTAAAGTGTAATTTATTTTAATTCAATTTCAATTAAATTCAAGTGTATTTGTATAGCGCTTTTCAGTGACTGTCAGTTAATGTACATATGGCAGAAATGTACGGAAAAATCAATTAAAAATCCATTTTAAAAAATCAAATTAAAAAAATCAATTAAAGACGTAATCAAACAGACGATGAACACTATTTTAACATCTATATGCCTCACACAAAGAAAAATGAATGGTTTCACTGAATGGTTCTTTGGGGACCCAAAAATGTCTATAATATTATTTAATATTGTAATTATTTTTCTTATGTTTATTATTATAATTGGACGATGCTAGCAGGTTGGCGATTTATGATTTTTATGACCATGATATACAGTATCAGGTAAAGGTCAAAGAATGTGACCTGTCATAAGCAAGAAGTCTTTATCTTTTCAGCAAGAGAGGACAAATATGAAAATACAGAATTTTAAATCCGTTTTACTTGTGCATATTTCTCCCTTTTTTTCTCTCACTCGTACATACCCCAAAACAAAATAAGAAATGTCCTTTCCGTGTGTCAGAGACTTACAGGCTCGCTTGCCTCTGTCGATTAACATTGTATTGTATCATGAGGTTTAATAATGATATATTAAATCAATGTCTTGAAAATCATTTTAATGTCAAAACAAACCATGATTCAGTATTGCATGAGTCTGTGGTATTGCTGCGTGGCTGTTTTTGATATACATGGATGTGGGACTCCTATGTGATGTGGCAGCCATCAGCTTTCATTCTTAGTCGGAGCTCCACTTTCCATCACTCCATTCCACCTCTCGGCCAACGTCACTCTTAGTCCACAAATGCTCTTTATTTTCATTTTGTCTTCTCTCTCAGGCTTTTGACAGAAGCGAAGAGAAGGGTCCGCACACATGCCAGAAACTGCACTGGCGGTTGAGAAACAATGGCACACCCTGCACATTTTTCGACACTCTGAGAACCCCAGACTTCCCCTCAGCACAATAATCCGCCTCTCCTTTTTTTTTTGTTGGATCTCAGCAGCCCTCCAAATCGACATTGGCAGCACTGGCTGGCGAGCCTCTAGATGACTTGACCAACATGGTCACCTCTCCTGCCAAAAGGAGCAGGAAAAAGGACCAGAGAATGAGAGAAATGATTTAATTGCTACAGGAATCTAGACAGTTTCAGATGAGATTTGTTTGAGAAATGTGTGGGTAATCATATGAGGTGAGGGGAGCCGGGCCCATTCAACAGTCTAATGGCAACTTCTGTGGCTTTCCAGACTAAAAGCTTCAAAACCCTTTCCAGATAATGAAGAAGGAGCATTTTGGGGCAATTATACGTGCTTGTGTTTGTGTAGATCACATGAAGAAACAGGCTGCTAAAGGTTGTGCCATGGGATAATTGATGCTGAAGCTTAAAACAAAGTCTTCCAGGATGTTAAGAAAAACAAATCAGCTGCTGAATGAGAAACATTCTCATAACCTTTAAAGGGAAAGTTCACCCAAAAATGAAAATGTACTCACCCTCATGTCATTCCAAACCCATTGGTTTTACTTTCTACAGTGGAACACTAACAACATACGGTTTGCTCTTCTCAATTTAATTGTAGTTAATGGGAACTGGAGATTTCAAGCTACAATACGAACAGCTCATCATAAAATATCAGTCCACACTGTCCGTACATACTTGTGCACTAAATTCCAAGTCTTCTAAAGCTGTACCGTAGATTTATGTGACAAAGAGTCTGAAGTCATTATTCTTTAACAATATTCAATCTCAAAAAGCTGTTGAGTTGAACTTGTCTGATTAATGAATGAATCATTGAGAACAGTTTTATAAATTGGATCAGCTGAATAATTGAAAAGAATCAACACAAGCAAAATCATTCACAAATCAGACATTGCTAGTCTCATGAACATGCAAAGAAGAGCTACAACATAAGTCAATATTTTCAGTGAAAAACACTTGAAATATTATTCTGTTCATCATAAGCTGTCGTATATATATCTCCTCCACATACACTACATCACTGGGATCCATCATACAGGCACATGGTTTCTCCTACCATTCCTATGCTGATGACACACAGCTCTATCTTTCATTTCAAACAGATGATCCAACGGTAGCTGCACGGATCTCAGGCTGAAAGAACTTAACCTACAGCTCAACCTGGCAAAGACTGAGCTTCTCGCCTTCCCTACCTCTCCGACTCTACAGCATGATTTTACCATCCAGCTAGGTTCATCAACAATTACCCCATCACATTCAGTCAGAAATCTTGGTGTAATCTTTGATGACCATCTGACTTTCAAAGACCACATTGCGAAAACCGCTCGATCTTGCAGGTTGTAAGGCTGCTAAATGAATAAATGTAAATGTAAATGTATAGGGATTGAGAAGACTTGTAATCAAGCGCATGAGTTATATGGACCACTTTTATAACTATGGTATGCTTCTTTTTTGTTATTTTGGAGCTTTCCAGTCCCATTTCTCATTCACTTTAAGGATTTTCTTCAAAATTATTTTTTTTGTTCCACTGAGAGAGAAAAAAATGCAGGTTTTAACAGCATGGACATGAGTAAATGATTACAGAAATTGTATTACAACACATGACCCAATATCACTTGAGCTTCTCTATATTTATACTGTGAGAAGTCTCTTTTAGATATTAAAGTACTTTTCTCTCACCTTGAGTCTGTAGGCCAGTTTGATCTGTTTTTTAGGATGAATTACGCATAACACTTTATATTGAGAAAGAAGAGGATAGGAGATGGTGCTCTAAGCAGTATTGGTGAACTCAATACTGCAAAAACCATTACAGTAATGGTTTTCAAGTGGTCTCCAAACTTTAAACCAATTCATTGTAGTTATCCCAATAAAAAGTGACATTCAAAAGCATGAGTAATTTGGCACAATAAATGCCAGTGAACACTCTGTGCAAAGTAAAGTAAAGAGAGGTGCACGTCTAGTCTGCTGACTTTACTGCGAGCGATGGGTTCAGTAAAGGGAAAAAAATATATTATTTTGGCAAATCACTTTCAAATAAAATGTATTTAAAAATCCACGTCTGGCTGGATGTGAATATTACACTTTGCACTTGACCAATGCCAAAGCCTCAGTTGGTTCCAAAACCCCAGCAGGTGATTCTTTTACAGCCCAATATCAAATGAAAGTGTGGTGTTTTACACACAGAGGACTGTTGATATGGCCTGCTAATTTCCGAAACGGTCTGCTGCGTACCTTCATGATTTACACCCAACCGACATAATACAGTTTCACATCATTAATGTGTTGCGTTCACTTTGTCGTCTCTATGTCTCACTCAAAATATGGGAAATCTCTAAGACAAATAAAGGGAGAAGCTGCATGTCTTGACATCCTGTGAGGCAGCCGGTGATTGATGCATCCTGTTATTTATTGCCTTTTTTTTTTTTTGGAGTGATATTTAATGGCATTCAAAATGAGTGGATACAGTATGGAAGCCCATCTTCCTAAGAGTAAAAAAAGATAAAAAAAAAAAAAAGAGGTAATTGTGACTTTATATCTCACAATCTGACTTTGTTTCTCTGTTGTGACTTTATATCTAACAATTGAAACTTTATCTCACAATTTTGATTGTTTGCATAAATATGACTGTATAGCTAACAATTTACTTTTACTTTTACTTTTAGTCATTTAGCAGACGCTTTTATCCAAAGCGACTTACAAATAAGAAAAAGTAATTAAAACTAAAAGCTAAAACTCTATAAATACTATATATATACACACATTTAAGAAAATAAAAGAAATTAAATAAAAATGACAAATGCATACAACAACATTTCAAAACTAAAACATTTAAATGAAAACAAAAAAAATTAAGCTAAAAACAATTCAAAATATTAAAAGAACAAAAGGTATGAGTATAATAATGATTCTAACATAACACTAAACCAAACACCAAAAAACAACTACATATGTGTATGTACAGCCACACACATATACATATACATGTACATATATACAGTATAAATACATTAAATATATATATATATATTTTCATTTCCATTTTGTATGTTGAAGTACTGAAATAACTCAAATTAAATAAAAGTAAAACTTAAAAAGCCTATATAGACATAATAAAAAACTAATAAAATGACAACATTACTACAACTGTAACTAAAACTAAAATAGATAACTAATACAAATCAAAGTACATTAGTTCATCAGTAATCCTAAAAAAATAACACTGAGGCAAACACACATGCTAAAATAACAACAACTTACTGACACATAGTAAGAAATAGTTTATAAAAACCTGAAACAGAAGTGGAAAGAGGAGAGATAAAAAGCGATACTTATTAACAATTGTTTCTCGGTAGCACTTTATTTTACAGTTCTGTTTCGCATGTACATACAATGTACTTATTATATTCATTATAATAACTAGGTAATAGCTAAGTACTTACCCTGAACCTACCCCTAAACCTAACCTTAACCCATGTAGTTACCTTATACTACCCAGTAAGTTCTTGGGTAAGTACACATACTGTAAAATAAAGTGTAACCTGTATCTCTATACCTCACAATTTGACTATATCTTACAATTTAACTTTGTTTCTCATTATTGTGACAACAATAGCAACTTATATCTCACAGTTTTGTATATTTTTGCATAATTTCAACTATATTTCTTGTGATTATGACTTTATTTCTATAGCAACTTATCACAAATATGACTATTTTTCATAACTGAGTTTGACTAATTGCAACTTATATCTCATAATTTTGACTATATGTTTGCATAATTTCAACTTTTTATCGACCAGTTGTCTTTATGTCTCACAATTTAATTATGTATAATAATTGTGACTCACAATTGCAGCTGATATAGCACAACTTTGACTATTTGCATAACTGTGATTGTATTTCTCACATTTGTTAAATTATATCTCACAATTGCAATTTCATTTTTCAAAAAATGTAATATCTCAAATTGTGACTATTTTTCACAGCTGTAACTTTCTTATTTCTTACCTCACAAGTACCCTTTTAATTTTTCTTTCTTTTTTTTTAACTCTAAGGCAACCAAACAGGCTTCCATAATTCAGCAATTTGTCAGATTACCCTATAAGTACATACAACTGCATCTTGCATAGTGACAGGATGTAGTTTGGACTTTTTTTTTTTTTTGTAATCCCTATAGACAATCAGTTTCTCAGCTGTGGATGGTTAAAACCCACTGTCATTTTAGTGCCCCAAACACCCTCAAACTTTTGTTACAGCCCCTAAATCTGCATGAGCTCTCACTTTTACAATTAGGTAATCTCATTATGGCTTGCAATGACCTCATAGTTGTTGACAAGGGCCCTTTCATTAGTAACGCCGTTTCAGTAAGCATTAGCCAAGTCAAGTTTTATTACATTCCTGATGGCTTCTACCTCACAGCTAGTATAAATATTATTTATTATCCACTTTTCACTGCATTTTCATAATTTATGAGCTTGCAAGTGAGCGCCAGCCTGAATTGTGAGGCCCTCTGTTATTTTGCACAACAGATAATCAATTTCATTAAGCAGTGTCAGGGTAAATCGGCTTGAAATCTGATCATTACATGTAAGTGAAACTTATATGATTTTTTACAATGCTGTGAATATTGATTTTTCATCTGCTCTCCTCCAAAGCCTATTAGAGACTATCTCCAAAAGAAGAAAGAAGCATTTATCAAACCTCATTGATTACAATCTGGCAACACGCAAAGGTTGATATTTGGACAAAATACCTTTGGAAACATCACATTTTAATGCAGGCGGGTGGGCGAATGTGGGTTTATGTCTCTTTATTTCTCTATGCAAACTCAGCGTTATTAGACAGTTGCTCTCGAATACATATTTAAAAGCGATGGAACGAATCCTCTGCAAACTACTACTTCCCACTGGGTGAAGGGGTTCAGGTGGAGGGCAGCCCAGTATTAGCGGTGCCCCGCGGTCAAGGAGACGGCCTGATGGATGGGACACATTAAAGGTGTCTGGCCCCAGCAGCCCTGGAACAGAGGAACCACAACACAACTGGTACAGACCTCAAGCTCAAAAATATGGCTGAGATGTCAACAGATTATGACCTCTCCTGTCCTGGGCCACAATTCTTGCTGTGATTTCAAATAAAGGCATCAACTTCTCCAAGTGGGGTTGGGATGGTTGCTTCACAGTTAAGATGAAGATAGGAAGCAGGTGGGCTGTGTGTGGATGCCAACAAGACCCTCTAGTCAGGTAGCCGAAGGAGGAGGGATATCGTTGTGGTACAGTTGGCTGACAGCTCGTGGGGCCCTTATTGAAAAATCAATGTCCATTTGTGCGTCCAGCTCACCTGGCTGACTGCCAGCTTGCCTGAAGTCACCTAATGAAGCCTGATCCCGTTACCTGATTCCTCATTCGCTGTGTCAAAGTGACTTTTGTGGCTGAAGTCATCCCTTTAGTTTCTTCTCCTCCTCTATCCCGAGGATCGAATGCATTTTCCAGTCCATTCCGCTGTGTGCGAGTATGTGTGGAATACATGAGATCTGTCTGTGGGACAGCAAAAATACTCGATCAACACAGTACTGATATGTCATGCTGTGAACATCAGTCAGAACATACCGCAAACTGTAAAAGAGCACTGTTTGTTCTAAAATGCTATTTATCATCCTAATTCCTTAATCTATGCAAATATTTTTAAGGAACACTATGTAGCAGTGCTGCAAATCATGTTTTCACGTTTCTTAAAAAGAAAACTTTAATCTTAATAGGTTTTTGAGATTCTCCCAACACAAATTAGCCTCCCATCCAGATGATTTAATCTAATCTGGACTAAGTGAATGACATTCACATTTATATTCACATTCATGATAGGTCAATAATGATTTTTCCTATATTTTTGAGAAAGAAATATAGCCTGTGCAAAAGAAACAAAACAACAACCATTTTTTTCCATTCCATTTTCCCCTATGTTTTTCTTATTCCAATTCCATTCCATTTATTATTTGATAAATGGAATTTTTTTTTGCAAAAAATAAAATAAAATAAACTTTTGGCTTTTAGACTTTTCACAGTTTTCACAGCTTTTTTGTATAGTTTATAGCAATAAAATGTTACATTTATGTATGTGTGTATTATTTTTTTATTTTTACTGTACCAGCCTTTATGAGTATGAAGTACTTCGACACATGCAAACTATGATTGCGATACTTCACTTAACCTGCTGAGAACAGCGCGGAGTTGCATAATCCTATTATTGTTTCAAGTTGTACAAACACTGGTACGAGTATGTGAGACATAAAGGCAAAAAACAATTCATATCCAAGGCTTAGGTACAACACAACGCGGTAAGTTGCAAGCTCTTTTATTTACTCTAAAAGCCCAGACTAATAAGACTCATTTGTTCGAGAATCAAAATACACTGATAGCACCGTGACTTTTGAATCTCTAAAAAGAACCAAATCGTTTGGTAAATCGGGCTACACTTGTTGTGCTGTATGTTTTAAATTCATTATAATGAACATCGTTATGGGCCCCTCTCAACCTCTGCGCCCTATGCACTCTGTCCCCCTTTGATGATTAAGAATTAAGTGGAAATATGGAGAGACTTGGAGGGATATGATTGAGGTGCCTTGCAAGCCCGATTCAAACGAACATTGCCTGAACGTGCGTCACAGCGCCATGTGTCAGCAAGTAGGCTGACCACTTGGCCGTATCTCCGACTACACTTATATTTTAATTGACATTCATATGCAGCAACAGTGAATGTAGTCTTATTCCACACTTAGTCCTTTAGAGTTTATGGTGCCCTTGCAAACTGGAAAAGAGGACCGAGCTGGTTTAAACACTCATTTGACCTACACTTGTATCTGCGTGACTCTTTAAAAATCCCACCTGCATCCGTCAGACATCACATCCACCCTCTGTTCAAAGTGAGAGGATCAAAGTGTCCTGTCTGCCCCCTGCCGTTTCCTCTTCTCCTCCATCAGGCCGCCGTTGAGGGGTACAGCACGCCGTTGGCATATAATGTAATTTGGTTGATTAAAAGAAAACATTAACGCACTACCTTATTGAATTTGACGGCACGTACAGAACCGGATCTTTGCTGGCCACTCTCTTTTATTGGCTGGGATAAAGGGGATCACGTCATCCTCATCCTCCCCAACACACACACAAAGATCGAGCCTCAGACAAATCTTAGCAGAGAGGACGTCGGTCAGGACGGAGATTTGTTTAGCTCACCCCTTCGACCGCCCAACCCTTCCATCGCAAACTGAACTTCTGCCAACCTTGAGCCAAGTGGAGAAGGCAGAAGAACCCTCCGGTTTGGCATGGTCAGACAAATGAGGGAGTCCTTTTATTTATCTCTAAAAAAGGCTGGTGACTCATAGCCTCTTTACTCATTGCTTTCTCACCTCAGTGACTCATTCATTGTTCTAAGAGAGTCTGGAACAAGTGGGACAAGAAAGAGATGGGTTAAACACCAAACACCTGTCAGTTCACTCCATAGTGCACCAAGTACCCGCACTCCCTCTTCCATTCGTCTGATTTATCATCCGTACTGTCTCGAGAGCAATCATCATCAAACACTCTCAAAGCTGTCAGTGGCGGGACTCTTCTGGGAGTGATGCAGCACATCAGACCAGCTGTACTAACCAATAACAAATGAGACTTAGTAGGGATTTGCATTAAGCTCATGCTGTCAATCAAAAACAGACTCTTTTTTCTCAGTGGAGCTCTGGTAGACATGAATTATCATTCCTAATGTCAGTTTTCATCAGTTTTGCTATTACAGAGATGATATTCATTGCTAATTGTCTGCCTTGCATTAATTTAGGTTAAGTATTGAATTTCATCCATCCATCCATTTTCCAAACCCATTGTCTTATGTAGGAGCTTAGAATTGGATTTCAGTTATTATTTAATATTGTATTTTATTATATAATGGAGAAAGTTGTGTGTATGTAGATTTTTTTTTTTTCATGATGGTCCATTGTCCTGAAGCTTGGTGGATCATTTATCCTGCACGAATAGCTAATGGCCAATTTGAGTAAATGATTGCTTGATTAATTAATTGGTGGTCATATCACAGACAGGTCATGTTCATGCAAAAATACCAACTGTTCTCATGGAATTTCAAATTTATGATCAAATTAATCCTTTAACATTCAGTTGTGGTAATGGAATCTGTTTCTGGTTACATAAAACTTACAGGGATAGTTGACCCAAAAATGTAGATTCTGTAACAATTTACTCATTGATGTCATTGCAAATCTGTATGACTTTATGTTTTGATGAATGTTCCTGCTTCTGATTTCTGTACAAAGAAAAACATTACCAGGGGCTTCCAAACAAAGACATAAAACCAATTTATTGATGCTCCAAGTTTGAAATTGCACACTCAAAAATAGAATTTGAGAGTTATGGCAGAAGGCAGTATTTCTAGAACATCTCATTTATTCGTCCACTAAAAGAAAGAAACTCATACAGGTATGAAACCATACAAGTTAAAAGTAGATAATTCTCCTGAATTGAATTGTTTCAAAGCAGCTTCACAGTAATAAACAAGAATGTAGTAGACAGTCTCCTCAAGTGTCTCATTCCCTGGGTCATAGTTGCTACAGCAGGTATTCAGAGGCTTGAGGGGAGGAGTAAGAATATAGTGTCAATCAGGAAAAACCAGGAAGGGTGCTTCCCGTTTCCAGCCAAAAGTTTATCAATGATGTCAGGTCAAATCCATCTTCTCTGTCACTTGCAACTGAATTATTACTTTACTGGCTTCTTTTACATAGAGCATGTTTGCACATATTCCTTTCTCTTCCTCTGAAGATTATGATTTTAGTTTGTGTCCGTGTGTGTGCGCGAGGCAAAGAGAAGTTGGGAAGATATATAAGGAGATGAAGGAGTGTGTGTGTGTGTGTGTGTGTGTGTGTGTGTGGGTGTGTGTGATATGTACACATTCTTTTGGCACATGCATGTGACAAATGTGTCCGTTGTCCGGGATGATGAAAAGGAACATTTTTCCTTTTTTTCCATTTTTATTTGTAAGTTTAACATCCACATAATTTATTACATGACTTAAAATGACTTATTTCACCAACCGAAAGCATGTTCATCATGGAACAAGTGTATTCAATTCACTTTCAATGTGTTAACTCAACTCAAAATATATAGACAAAACTAATAACAATTGACTCAGTAGATAGACTGGTGTGTCTCTCTGTATTTTGAAGTCATTCACTAAGAAATACACAATTTGTCCGTTGTTCTCCTGCTGTGTTTACAGTAGCCACTGACAGGGCCAGAAAGAGTCCGGCTCCAAGGTTAAGAGTGATGACAGCACACAGCATTAGGTCTTGGTGCAGCTGAGAAACTCGAGAAAGGCCCAAATACGATCGTTCACCAGTGATTGCCGCAAACGGTCCTCTCCACTCCACAGATAACCGAGGGGGAGGAGCGGAGAGGCAGGGCTTGAGCAAGATCACATCAGGGCATCATATACCTTGTCAACATCACCACTAAACAAAACACGACGGAGCAGTAATCCTTGACACGGTGCGCAAGCCTGACATGCAAACAAAAGACGCCTTGATCCTTGTGATACGTGAGAGGAAACCCTCGTTCCACATGCCTGCTGGTCTGTTACCCTTTAGCAGCTATTGACGGGAATAAATAATTCAACTCTTTGTTTGTAGCTCCATTGAGGGTTCTTGTGGTGGAGAGAAACACTTGATGCAACACAAGCGATCCTAAATAAAGCCTGAGCACGGAGTTGCGAGGTCAGGTCACCTCTCTTGCATGCATGTGTTTGTGTTTTATAACAAGATCAACGGAAAAAGTTGTTGTGCAGTTACATGGGCTACGTGTAATGAGGCCTTTTTACAGATTTATAAGCGGAAAGCGTTTAAAGCTGTTTGTTTGCATTGGCTATGTCTGATATGATTAATAGGCTACAATGCTTGCATGCAAAAACTTCCTTGCGAAACTGAATTCTTTCGGAAAAAAATGTGTTAATCTAAAATCTGCTATTGCAGAGTTCTCCACATGGGAGGGAAATAAAATGTCTGTAAACTGATAACAGAGAGGATATGATACCACCATGCAATTTATGAAATCAATTAAGCTGTGAATCTGGGGTAAATTATAGATCCAGCACTCTGCTTATGCAGATCTAAAGGTGCCACCTGCTGGTCGTTAGTGAGAACTACATTAAAATGATTAGGCGAATTTTATTTGAATATATTAAAATACGGTCCTGGTTATATGCAGTTTTAATGGAATTTAGGTTATAACTTTAATTAAGTAATAATAACCTTTATTTAGAATAGACCTGACACTGAGATATGTTTAAGAACATTCTATTGCAAGTGTTGATTGTCCTATGTATAGGATGTGCTGCTTATTTTTGTTAATTATCTTGTAAATAGTCTGACCAGAGAAACCAATTCCAGGTTATTTTGATCCTTGAAGGTCTTCTGAAGAAAATCATATCCATATAAAAAAGCGAAATTGAAAAAAGAAAAGATTTCTTCACATTCCAGGTAAGAAAGCACAGAGAAAATTAACAGCATTTTAACTCTGTTTGCCATCTGTTTGCTTTTGTTTCTTCTTATTTACTCCACAGCAGATACCAAACACTCAGTGCAAATGAAATGTGACAAAGGCAATCATTTCCGGATGCTCTCCGAGTTCTCTTCAGTGTTGACATGGAAGGGCATTATTTTCACCCGATTTAGTCTGATCTAAACAGACTATTATTTTCTTCACAGCCTTCTTTTGCCAGGACAGACCACAATGAGCCGTTCCGGAGACACTAGCCTCTGCAGCCGACTGGCATCCTTTTCTAATATGTATAACAATCCATCTTGAAAAGCAAGCATGCTGCACTTTTCTGGGTAAGCTTGGACAGTGAAAGTCAGTTTAGATGAGAAATGATGCAGCTAAAGCACACCTGTCTTTAACGTTTATTAAATTCTAAAACCCTGATTATCTTCTTCAGGTTTTTCAGTATCTGAAGGCTCTAAATTTTGTAGAATTTTAAATCTCTAAGAATAGGAATGCAGTTCCCCAAGCTAAAACGTTAGAAAGAGAGAGCAAAATACTTATTATTCAAGACAGCATTCTAAAATGTCATTGGTTGCTATTTTACGTGGCATATATGATGACAGACTCCTAATGATACTATTTGGAGACTTTTAATGCAAGTGGGACAACATGATTGTCTTTGCTGACTCACTTTTACTTGGACAATACTTGAAAGCAAACTTGAAACCCTTCAAATGTGATTTCTCCATTTTGCAATTGAATCTACATTGTTTATCCAGACAGGTAGAAACCTCTCCGAGCCAAAGAGGCCCCTCAGAGATTTCCCTTGGGCTTTTAGAAGCATCCTTATTTTGTTTCTTCTTATTTACTCCACAGCAGATACCAAACACTCAGTGCAAATGAAATGTGACAAAGGCAATCATTTCCGGATGCTCTCCGAGTTCTCTTCAGTGTTGACATGGAAGGGCATTATTTTCACCCGATTTAGTCTGATCTAAACAGACTATTATTTTCTTCACAGCCTTCTTTTGCCAGGACAGACCACAATGAGCCGTTCCGGAGACACTAGCCTCTGCAGCCGACTGGCATCCTTTTCTAATATGTATAACAATCCATCTTGAAAAGCAAGCATGCTGCACTTTTCTGGGTAAGCTTGGACAGTGAAAGTCAGTTTAGATGAGAAATGATGCAGCTAAAGCACACCTGTCTTTAACGTTTATTAAATTCTAAAACCCTGATTATCTTCTTCAGGTTTTTCAGTATCTGAAGGCTCTAAATTTTGTAGAATTTTAAATCTCTAAGAATAGGAATGCAGTTCCCCAAGCTAAAACGTTAGAAAGAGAGAGCAAAATACTTATTATTCAAGACAGCATTCTAAAATGTCATTGGTTGCTATTTTACGTGGCATATATGATGACAGACTCCTAATGATACTATTTGGAGACTTTTAATGCAAGTGGGACAACATGATTGTCTTTGCTGACTCACTTTTACTTGGACAATACTTGAAAGCAAACTTGAAACCCTTCAAATGTGATTTCTCCATTTTGCAATTGAATCTACATTGTTTATCCAGACAGGTAGAAACCTCTCCGAGCCAAAGAGGCCCCTCAGAGATTTCCCTTGGGCTTTTAGAAGCATCCTTATTCCACCTCATAATGACAAATGCTTCAGGCTAATAGAGCTGATGGGAGAAACTAATCTAGGTGCTAACGTAGAGTGCAGGGGAACATAGTTCCATTTCAGCTAAAGAGCTTAAAGGATTGAATTTACATTACAAAGAGATAGCAAGTCTAATGTTAATAAACCTTGGTAAGCCATACAAATACCTACATTGTGCTGCTCCTAAAAATAATGCTGAGGAAATGCAGCCAAGCGTTGGGGTCAGATCCCTAAGGTTGTCTCAGTAGAGTGCTCTTCTTAGAAATCAATACCACTGGACAATTCCTACAGGGTTTCCAAGGGAACAAGTACACACACTTTAACCTTACATCAAATACTGGAGCATTTCTGTAGGAACAAGTGGCAACCCTGCGCTAGCGAATGAGGGGATGGGACTAGATGACTAAAAGCTTCCAGCGAGGTTAATGTGTTCCATCTTGAGAAGCTGAAGTTTACAACAAACAACTGCACAAAAACGTCTCTATTGGAAATGCTTAAAGTGCTTAAAGGGGTCATATGATGTTGCTAAAAAGAACATTATTTTGTGTATTTGGTGTAATGCAATGTGTTTATGCGGTTTAAGATTAAAAAAACACATTATTTTCCACACACTGTACATTATTGTTTCTCCTCTATGCCCCGCCTTTCTGAAACGCGTCTAGTCTTTGCAACTTTACAGATCTTCTTTATGGACCCAGAGCTTGTAACACTCCAAAGAGAAAGGAAAAATTGAAATCGCATCATATGACCCCTTTAAGTTGGTTCAATTTGTCCGTAAAGTCTGCAGTGCTAAGCACTTTTTCCAGAAAAACCCTCATTCTCTGTAATGATGTATGATCTTGGAGAAAGTAAGAGAACCCAGGTTTCTTCTTTAGAACATATGGCTGATGGAGGCAAGCTGTCATGGAAGTCACATACTAGGTGTCCCCTTACATGACATTGTGGTTTGAAATGAATAGCATTGCTATTTTCAGCATTCCTACCATTGACATGCTGGACTTCAGAAACACGATTTGTATTACAGTAGGCCTACCTAGGGTGCAGAGAGTGGTTAAGGGAGCGAATTACTTTGTTTCTAAATAGAACTGTAAATAGAACAAATAAAAATGCGTCAAAATGTGCAAATGGTAAATTGTACATTTGTTTGTCAAAAATAATAGAGTTATGTGTTAAATACTTACCGCGGGCCAAATTCTAATAGAAAGCTCGCTAACTGTTAGGGTTACATCACAGGCGAACATGACTTCTGTTAGCGTCTATTTTGTAATCTGTAAATGTGTGCTTTGACTAATCATACAGTCGGTCTCAAATATGTGTAAATGGTTAGTTTAACATTCGTTCGTGAAAAAATAAAGACAGCCATGCTTTATATAAATTCCACACACCAAACTAAACTAGAAAGCATGTGATACTGTTGTTATTATGGTTATCTTCAACAGGCAAACACGACTCGTTAGCGTTTATTCTGTGACGGGTAAAAATATGCACTCTGGCTAACTGCTCCATTTACATGCTACCTTCAAATCAGCTCATTAAAAGTCATTCTATTAACTATCTATCTATTTCTAATTTCCCTTTGAGACGCCCGGTAGGACCGTCCTAGATAATGTGGGCAATTACCAGTGACTCATCTCTTATAGGCCTTAAATTTGGATCTCACTCATTGTGAGAAAGATGTTATGCACAAAGTAATTTTCCTGTAAAATTGCAACATCCATTAGGCTATATCACAGTCAGTCTGATACGTATACATTGCTTTTTATGTTATTGATAAATTTGAAGCATCTACGCTGCTTTAGTGCTTGATAACTCATAATATACAGTGAAAACAACAGAAAGTTAAGTAGAGTTTAAAGCTAAAATATATTTAGAAGAAGTCTCAATGGAACTACTTATGATCAGCCACTGTTTTAGAGACAGACCTTTGATTCAGTCTTCTTTTTTCTTTGTGATGGAATCTCAAAAATATGCACAAAACCATTTAGGAGTCAGACAGCAGATTCATGATCATAAATGTCAAATTCAGGTTTTAAATGGTCACACTTATTGCAGTCAAATACAAGCTAATGATTTATCACAAGCAATTACACACAATCAAGAATATAATTTTATTTTCATATCAGAAAGTGAGTTGTAAGTTATGAGTTTTATGAACTGTCATTAATCATCAGAGTATGCACTGACACCGATATGTATTTGATATTGTAAGTCTTATGATAAATCCTGTGAGCGCAGACATTTTTTTTCCATTTGTGTCAATATCTTGTTACATACTGAGAGCCTATAGGTTCAACTGTGTGTATAAGTGAAGATACAATAGTTATGCTTTGCTCTCAGAGATGGATTTAAATTTCCAAAAGATAGCAAATCATTGTGTGGCAGCTTCCTCCATTAAATATTTATAAAATATTTTAGCGCTTGGTGAGGGGGGCGAGAGTGTTAGATTTCTGCATGGCCCATTCCACACATGAACTAACAATATGAGAAAATAATGGCAAAAACATCCCAATTATATGCTGGCATTTTCTCAGTGCTTTCTCAATGCTTTCTGAGGATCTGAAGTGCTCTAAACCAGAAACTGTAGCCCTAAATCAGTCTAAATACCATGATGAAAGGGCTGAAGTGGAAACATTTCAGTATTCTGAAAGAGTAAGAAAGAGGCAGTAGGATTGTCAGTATTAGCAGCAGGTTTCTGTACAACAGAACTAATTTCTTTTAGATCTCTCATTTTCAGCTTGGAAAGTAAGGCTTTGAATACTATGAGCAACTTAATTTAACTTCCTGACACACAACCTTAAGTTTCTAACCTGTCTTGCTTTATGATTAATAAATGATATTATGCTGTGTATTTCTGAAGCCTGAGAAATCTGTTATCCGATATTATGTTTTTTTCTGCATCAGTAAGCAATTGTCACTGATACAAGGTTGAAAAACAAGCTCTTTTGGCCATGCTGGAAAGGTTAATGTTATGTTGGCAGTCCAATGGAGATAAATGGAGAAAACAGTCAACTAATGGCATTGCCATTCTCTTCCTCGACCAAACTACGTGGTGGCGATGAGCGGCTGGGACTTGATCTTGTTCTTAAATTAATCGAACCGTAAAGCTTTGCAGAGTGCTTCGAATAAGCAAAGGCTTTCCTCCTGTACATCTCACCCTTCCACATTGAAATCATAAGCAAAGTGGATAGCACCACTCCGCCTAAGGTGAGAAAGCAAAGGCCGGCAATAACGCACTTGTCAAGGTGCGCGCCTATCCTGGCGCTCTCGTTCTCGAGTCTTTCCATTTCACGTGCGGAGACGTTGTCGGGGTTCACTCTGACGTCACGAGGGACCGTGTATGATATGATCACCAGTGAAATCCCGGTGATGAGGAACGTGACTGCACTGATGAATCCGTAATCCACGGATTTCCCCGAACTCTCTGAGCTGAGGTCGACGTCAGACATCAGCGACAACTCCTGGAGGCCCTCGGGACGGATTTCGCTTGAGGAGTCATGGAATGAAGTTGCACGGTGAGCGCTTTTCTCACTCGTGTCTGGGGTGGCCAACCTGAGATTGACGTTTTCATCGATGTAAGTGAACGAGGTCTCCAGCTCCTCGTCACAACACACCCTGACCTTCTTTAGGGGCTGATGCCGGTGCTGGCCATGTTGTCCTCTGACGGGAGCCGTCCTTGGTACTGAATTACACTGTCCCTCCCAGGCAGGCGCCTTCAGAGTGGGAGAAGCTTCTTCCACTGAACTGCTTAGCCTGTGAACATGAAGTGGACTTGAAGACCAATCCAGTACTCTGGGAGGATCAGGTCTTCCCCCTCTATTATCTATGTAGAGTAACTCCACCGAGGCCATCAGATCCACTCCCACGGATCACTTTGGTTTCTTGCCGCATCAAGCCATCCACACTATACTTATAAACACATAAATTACATAAGCCATAAGCCATCCACGCTATACCTTTAAACATATAAATTACAATCAACAATCATTTTTTGTTTAATTCCTGCTTTTGACACAATGATAACTAATTAGCATACTGCAGCAAAAACATTATGAATATTTTAATAATAATCATTTAAGATCACAGATGGCCGCACAGTTGTTGTTGTTTACCTTTGTTGCATATTACAATTAAAATTCTTATTTGCTCTTGACAAACTACTGTATGTCTATTATGAAATACTATATGACAAGCATTTGTTTACACATCTCACTGGAATTTACTCTGAAATTTCTCAAATCCTAGACATAGTTGCCACATGACCAAATTTACACTTGTATACAACGTGTTAGTGGATTTTGCCTTTGTAGGTCAGTCTAGTGTACTATAGCATGTGTCCCTGATTTCAAGCACAACTCTGACTCAAGCGTACTATTTACTGCTCTAACCCATTTATGCACACTACAATGGTCTAGCAACAGTTAATGACTGTATTTGAACGAAATCCTTTGCCTCTTTATTGAAAGACGATTAAAGTTACTGATTAGCCCTACTTCTTCACTATCCAATTAGCAAAGCAATCCGTATAAAACACAAGATTAGCTATAAGTCCCTTTAAAACGCATGGCTCGTGGTCGATATAGGAACTACACTTCACAGCAGAGATCGAAATCATGATACATTTTAACGACCGATATAAGTACTTTTACATGTAAGTGTTCCAATAACCAATATCCATATTATTTTTAATTTATGTCTTTATATTTATGCAAAGTGGTTTGGAATCTATGTAAATCATTCTCATCTTTACAATTAATATTAAAGAAACAACAATCGATCAACTGGAAAAGTGTGAATGTCAGTATAAAAATGTGTCACTGATTATTGGTCTATATACAGTATAATCGAGAAAAAAATGACAATAAAGTCATCCTACAAATCATCAGCGATAACTAACACGACACACAATAGCTAAACTGGTATACGATGGGCACATATACAGTAGTTCTGGCATGAGTCCATTAGACTGCATTGTTACACTCATCAATAGGTCATAGAATATCCCGTAGAGAAAGCGGCACAATCAGGACACATTCCGCATCTCACTCTATTTAGACGCCAATTACACATTATTTGTTTGGTAGAAACAAATGTTCTTGGATAATACCTCCTCGTTTGATGAACATTTTGGCCTCCCGGCTGCTGCTCTCCGCCGTTCTCCCTCCCACGCTCCGTTTTAACGATGAACTGAGCTCCTGATTGCCAAATTACTAATTCTACTATGGCAAAGACCTATTTATGAATATTCATTAGGTAGTGATGACGTTCCCCGGTAAACTTCCTATAAGAAAGTGCTTGAGTATGAATATTAATAAGATCGCGCTGGCGTCCCTTAGTTGCCGTCCAATAGCGAATGCCTGCTCATTTAATTTTAATTAGGTGTCGCTGACGTTACTTGCGAAAGTTCCAATGGCGAAGCAACGGGTTATGAATATTAAGTTCAGCCTTCGCCATAGTGAGATTTGTAAATTCTCCTCCGGTAGCTACGCCTCGATGATTTACATCACTCTTATGTTTTCAAATAAATCATAAGAGATTTAAAACTGTATTGGAACCATGGGAAATGAAGTTGTCGGAAGCGAAAAGTAATTATTTTCTGGACAAACAAATCACCAGCGTATGACTGAAAACTGCAGCCTGGAGACATACTACGACCAGTAAGGAGCAGCGACTGTGCTAAACCACACCCATTCTACACCATCTGCTCTGTGGTCCTTTCAAAGCTTGAAAGATTACTGGTCAGTTTGAGGTTTGTATAATCTATTTTTAATTTACACAACCAGCCTATACCAGACCATTTTCTTTAAAATGACCATTTATTACTACCATCAATAGATAACATCAATAAATAAGTTTTATTTTTAATATAGGCTACTATTCTGTGGTAATTAAAGGCTGAATATTTTAATTAGTCATTTGTCTGAAAAAAAAAGAAGAATATCTCTTCCACATGACCTTTTATTTCAAACATTCAGAAGTTTCAAAGGTGCATTCAGAAATGATCCCTAACTAGCATTTCTGATCTCTCCTCGACAACAAACAATCAATATTATTTCCACAGATACGTGCTATTGTGTTGACCAGTACAAAGGATGACTTCGGCTCAAGGCCAGACAAGTTCCCCTTTAACGGATGAGTCTGCAGAGAAGTGGGGCTTACTCAACCAGAGATTAATGTCCCAGACTGGTGGAGGCTCAGCTCAGGGAGTATGAGGTGCACAGTCATGAATTCCCATCTGTCACTGCAGACTTTATGAACATAGGTGGAGTACCTGTATGCTGCAGTCAATGTAGACTATTTTCAACAGGACAGAGATCCCAGAAGAGTGCACAGCTTATTTTCTGCTGCATGCCCCTCTGAGATTCCCATACCATCAGCTGCCAGCTGAGCCAATCCTGCATGCACTGCCAAGGACAAAATTGAGTTTCAGAGCCTTGGGTATCAATCAAGTCACCTTGGAATGTACATAAGCATGCTGTGGCTCGTCAATCTATCTACATGTTGTTTGGAGCAGGTGGTTACACAGGCAAAGAGTGACACATAGGCACTAAACAACATCACACAACAGCAACAAATCTGCAGTCACATTTGTTTTCTCTCATATCTGTATGTAAGATTAAATAAAGACAAATTGAATGGTTAACAATCCCTAATTATAAATCAAATGTAATACACATAATATTTCTAAACTGCAAAACCATGTAATGAAGGGTTATACTGGAACAAACAAGTACAAAATTTGGTTCTTTGTTTTAGGACCTGCAAGACAGGCAGATTCTCAGAACCAGGGATGTGAAACCAGGTGGTGATGCTTGTCTGGCAGTTTGTGCCACTGAGGTTAGTATTTTCACAGCTGCCTCCCAGAGGTAAACACACAGCCACTTCAGCCTAAAGGAGCCAAGAGGAAATGAACTTGGAATATAATTTGACATGACACTCACCTATGTGTCTGCTGACCTATATAGTACAGGTGTGCACATTGTGCAACAAAATGTAGCACTGATTTTGAAAGTTTCAGGAGACTATTATGAAGACATGTATGCTTCCATTTAAAGAAAGTCTGAAGTCTCTTATATTTACCAAGACTGCATTTATTTGATCAAAAATACAGTAAAATTAATATTGTAAAATATTATTGCAATTTAAAATAAAGTTTTTCTATTTGAATATATTTTAAAATGTAATTTATTCCTGTAATGGCAAAGCTGAATTTTCAGAAGCCATTACTCCAGTCTTCAGTGTCTTTTAGAAATCATTCTAATGCTGATTTGGTGCTTAAGAAAAATATTATTAGTGCTAAAAATGGTTGTGCTTTTTAATATTTTTGTGGAAACTGTGATTTAAAAAAAAAAAGATTTTTTGATGAATAGATATTTCAAAAGAACAGCATTTATTTATTTATGTATGTGTGTGTGTCTTTACGGTCACTTTTGATCATCTTATTGATAAATACAAGTTTTTTGTTTTTTATTTTAAATAAATAAATAAATAAATAATCTGACTGACCTAAACTTTTGAACGGAAGTTAGATATAAGACACACAGTAAGCACTTTTGACAGAATTAACTTTATTACTTTGCCAAGGTCCTAAAAAAAAAGTAGATTTACTGGGTATCGTTTGGGGATTTTGTAACTGATTAGATGCTGAGGACAATTAGTTATTTATTAGCCTCAATGACAGTGTCTTTGTGAAAAATTCAGACAAGGTAAGCAAATGCAAGTAGGTAGAGAAGGGAGGAGCTGTCCTTGGTGCTGAGCACAGTGACTCAATTACAACTGAGCTCACACTGAAATCACTGCTGCCCACAGAGCTAAACATGTCTGCTACATGACATGTGATCCAGGAGTTGTGCATATCAGGTTATGTTCAGAATGGAATACTAATTTAGTACTCACTGAATATTGTGCAGTATATACTTCATACTTATTAAAATAGTAAATGAAACAGTAGGCATTATTCTATGGCAAACGTTATAGAAGTAACATTGTCACATGATGGCCAGTGTTTATTTTTAACTAAAGGTATAACTTTTAAAATGGTTTTTGGTAATTAAAATAAGGCTAAAATAAAATATAAATATTAGATTTAAAAAATCAACTTAAAATAACTTACATGAAAAGTAGAAATGTTGCATTGGCAACTACCTGAAAATAAATGTAAGTTGAAGTACTAATATTACTAAACCTACAACTGAAATAAATATAAATTTAAGCTTTTCAAAACTAATAAAAATGACAAAAACACATAAAATTACTTGAACTAAAATTTAATTGAACTAAAATTAAAATTAAAAAAGCTAATTCAAAACATTATTTATTAATAATTAATAGTATATAAATAATGCTTACTGTAAATTACACTAATAAAACTCGCATTACAGTTTAATTCAGCAAGTGGTTTCCAAATATCATCTTAATATTTTGCATTTTAATGCAATTTTGTATAAAAAATATCATAAGGTTTTGCAGTCAGATGATTAATTTATTTTTAATTATTAAAAAAAAAGAAGAGAGAAACAGAATCACAACTGATATTCCAGTTCTTCCATCATGCTAGAATTTAAAGGTCAAGCTGAGCACATTGCATTGTGGGCTGCATATAGAAAATATGTACAGTAAGCACAGTATTATATACTGCAGCAATAAAGAATAGTACGGTAGTATGCTATTCTAATTAAAGTCACAGATAAGGAGGTATATGTCTGAAAGCTCTTAAAGAAAGAAAAAAGAGGAATAATACTCTGACAAAGACCCCTCTAAACTCTTAAGCCTCTTAAATACATACAGTATAAGACAGAAATTTTAGGACATGTGGAGAAGGAGAAATGTTTTTAAGGGAGAGACTGAAAGAGACAGAATGATGGACAGCTCTTTTAATTATTAAACATTCTCGAAGGTCGTTGAAAATAGTTACTCACTGGTAACAAAATGTTTTTAATGTATCATATGAGCTCATCCCTATCCATTTAAAATTATAACCACACACTGTCCACTATCCCAGCGTTTTAATTGACAAAAAGGTTTTTATAGAATAAGAGTTGAGAATCAAATCTTGGACATAGAGTTAATAAATTTAATTTGATGAAATGGTTTTGATGGGTCGATGCTGTCACCGCCAACTACCTGCACTCATCTCATCTTTTCTGATATGAATGGGCCCTCTTTGCAGCCACTAATGAGGACACACGGAATGACTAGTTTCACCTCATTGTGTGCACGGCCTTTTGGATGGGAGACGTGGAAAGTGAGATGTAGAAATGGGCTCTTGTCATTAGGAAAATGAGAGATTCCTGAGTCGCAGCCAGAAAATGTATTTATTCCTTTGAGATGCTGGCTGCCAAGCTTTGAGTGGTCTGCTGGCATTGTATCGGATTAAGAGCAGAACAACATCTTTGTGTTTTAAATTCTGAAGTTTGCTGAAATCAAATTCAATTAGTCAATGAATGAATCATACAGTCCAGCAGACAATGAATTATTCATTACATTTCCATAACAAATGATGAAATCACAGCCTTGTCTTTATGAATGCTTGTCACGCTCCCATATTCATAAACTCTTGCGTCTCAGCTTGATAATCTCTCTGATCTCTCACAGGCTTTGCTTGTTCTTTTCAGAGTAGAAGTTGGGTGATGAACCATTACAGTAAGTTAACTTTGATCAATGCAATATTATGGGCTCCTTTGTCTCTTTCTCAAGGAGATCTGACAAACAATTATCTTGTATCTTTATTTTGCCTAGCCGTAGTTTGAGTAGAGTTGAGATAAAGTGGGAATTGAGAATGGGTTGTTATGGGATGTACATTGCAATAGGATTCATCCTAAGGTCTAAAAACATCTTGATCATAGTCATGTGACATAAAATGTTCTCAACAGCATTTTCAGAAGTGATAAATAACTATTGTGAATCTATTCACAAAGGCATTTTAAACATTGTAACATGATCCAAATAATAAAATGTTTAATAGCAATTTTAATTGCTTTTCATTTATCTGAATGAATCACAAGCCTAAGAATGAATTCTAGAATCTTAAAATTAACTCTGAAGAGTTGATTGAGACTATTTGTGTGGTAATTCAAAATGCCCACAAGATGGCAGTCAAACACTTATCATGCAAAGAAGTATGTGAAAAGTCAAACATTTACATAAGGTAATGGACGATCATCTAGCCTATTTGAAGATAATTTATGGTTGCAAATATATTGTACAACAATGCATTATATATCTAGAATTTTCAAACAAATAGGGCCTAATAAATCATAAAATCTGTCAGACCTGGCTTCCATTTTTCTACTCTTGTGTACACTTGCTTAAGGTCTAGAAAGAGTAATAGCTGAGAAAACACTTCACTGCATAAAGCGGGCGTGGGCGTGTTGCCAGATCCATCTATTATAAGCGTCGTTTGACTGGTCTTTTCCACTTAATTTTAAAGAAAGTCAAATAAGTGGGATGTTGCAATTTAGAGTTATCGGTATCTTTATCTTATCGTATTTACAAAAGATTTGAACTAATTTCGGTTTATTTTTTATTTATTATTCGGTTTTTATTTGTTTTTATAGAATTATCTGGCAACACTGCATCGGCAGGCACTTAAGAGTCATTCTATAATTAGGGGTACATGTCATGTCCATGGACTCTATTATCAATTTTACTAATTTTTCAATAACTTTTCACTTCAAACAATGAGCACTTTTATATCAGGGGACATTTCTAATTCATTTAAATCAGTGTCAACTGTGGAACTCCCTATAAAACCCCCTATATATATATATATATATATATATCAGCAATGGTTTGTTCCAAAGTCACATGTCCAACATCACATGATGTATTTTCCTATTTTGGAGGGAAATTTGAAGACAGTGTGGAAAGTCATAACTTCTCTTCTTCAATATTTTATCTAGATTATTGTCTGCACATATAGATTAATTGACCATCAACTGTGTTATCAACATGTTCTGGTGAACTTGCATCACATGTTATATTTATAAATATGTAGAGAAAGAATATAAAAACAAAAGTTAATCAAGGTCATGTACGAACTATTCCAAGGTCAGCAGTTTGCACAAGGCCCTAAAACGGCTGAAATGTCAACTGTGTTACCTGTCAACTGTGTTACCCATCAACTGTAACACAGTTGACAAAGATTAACACGGTTGACAATGTTGACAATTCAGTGTCAATTTATGCTCCCACTAAGTGTTGTTGATAAAAATATATATTCACAAACTATTGTCATTACACAGAAATTACATAGGAATTGCCTAAAACCATGGAAAACAATGGATAAACTTAACTGATCTAATCACGGCCACACTTTCTATGAACTCCGTATCCATAATATTATATACACATTATATTCACATTTGTCAAGGGTTAAAAAGCATTCAGAATTCCTCATGATTGACATAAACCTATATAATATTATAGATTTGGCATATATCTATTTCTGCTTAGTCATGACTGATAAAGTGTTATGATGTTATTGTATAACATGAAGTGTCATGATGCATTATAAAACTTCATTTACCTTCATAATAATATAATATATTCATTAACGTTATAATATATATTATTATTATGTGTGTGTGTTTAAAATGCTTTATGGATACTAAGTTCATTCTTACCTGTCAACTGTGTTACTTTGTCAACTGTGTTATGCATGGTTTTTATGTTATAAATCTTTTAAATGTGAACTAATCCGTCAGAAAAAAAGATGGGGATATCTCTGGAGATGGATGACTTTGGTAAGGATGGTGAATAACACTAAATTCAGCATACTGTGGATTTATGTTAAAGAAAAGTATCATCCTTCATG
>NW_015652150.1:60697-89289 GCF_001515625.1 Sinocyclocheilus rhinocerous
ATTCTATACTGGAATTTGCTGTTTTTGTGCTGTCCGATTTGGTAAATGTGAGGTTTTGCTCTTCAGATTAGCTCTAAAATACATGTTTCTGTATATATTTCTTATAAATATTTGTCCAAAATAATCATTAAATTATGAGAAAGGTGTTTTAAAAAATATTTTGCTCCTACATCTACATTAAATCATCCATTTTGTGTATGTCCGAGAAATCAGTGTCAACTGTGTTACTCCCTATAAAACCCCTTATAAATCAGCAATGGTTTGTTCCAAAGTCACATGTCCAACATCATGTGATGTATTTTCCTTTTTTGGAGGGAAATTTGAAGACAGTGTGGAAAGTCATAACTTCTCTTCAATATTTTATCTAGATTATTGTCTGCACATAGAGTAGATTAATTGACCGTCAACTGTGTTATCAACATGTTCTGGTGAACTTGCATCACATGTTATATTTATAAATATGTAGAGAAAGAATATAAAAACAAAAGTTAATCAAGGTCATGTACTAACTATTCCAAGGTCAGCAGTTTGCACAAGGCCCTAAAATGGCTGAAATGTCAACTGTGTTACCTGTCAACTGTGTTACCCATCAACTGTAACACAGTTGACAAGGATTAACACGGTTGACAATGTTGGCAATTCAGTGTCAATTTATGCTCCCACTGAGTGTTGTTGATAAAAATATATATTCACAAACTATTGTCATTACACAGAAATTACATAGGAATTGCCTAAAACCATGGAAAACAATGGATAAACTTAACTGATCTAATCACGGCCACACTTTCTATGAACTCCGTATCCATAATATTATATACACATTATATTCACATTTGTCAAGGGTTAAAAAGCATTCAGAATTCCTCATGATTGACATAAACCTATATAATATTATAGATTTGGCATATATCTATTTCTGCTTAGTCATGACTGATAAAGTGTTATGATGTTATTGTATAAGTCCTTACAACTTGAAGTGTCATGATGCTTTATAAAACTTAATTTACCTTTATAATAATATAATATATTCATTAACGTTATAATATATAATATTATAATGTGTGTGTGTTTAAAATGCTTTATGGATACTAAGTTCATTCTTACCTGTCAACTGTGTTACTTTGTCAACTGTGTTATGCATGGTTTTTATGTTATAAATCTTTTAAATGTGAACTAATCCGTCAGAAAAAAAGATGGGGATATCTCTGGAGATGGATGACTTTGGTAAGGATGGTGAATAACACTAAATTCAGCATACTGTGGATTTATGTTAAAGAAAAGTATCATCCTTCATGATACCATCCCACAGAACGCCCATTATGAAGCCCCAAATTCATATTTTCAAATCAGTTAGACAGATAACCTCAAAAACTCTGGTGAATAGACTCAAAAACCTTCAAACAAATGTGTAATCAAACATGTGGGACTTCATTCATGTTTCATTTGACACAACATTTGTCCGTAACACAGTTGACAAAATAATGAATCAAATGTTAATTTTCATTAACATATTTAAAAAGTCATTAGAGCTTAAGCTTGCCAAACAATTAATTTAGCACATTAAGGGGATATTATATTATATTATTCAACCACCTAATTTATTTATAAAAAAAAATAATACTGAATTTCCGACTTTTTGGCTGACATGAAATGTACCCCTAAATATAGAATGACTCTTAAACTGACTGTAATCAAAAAAGCCCACGGACAGGTTATTGCTGACAGGATACCACATTCGATAAGGCAAATGCAAAAAAACAACAACATGATATTATCTGTCAGAAACGTTAAAGCTATCAAAAACAGCAGCATTTAACACTAGTACACAGATCTGTAGAACAAGTAGGCTAGGTTACAGAATGAAATGAAATATGCAAGGTGAAACACTAGCCATGAAGAAGTCTGTGCTGTTTCATTGAGTGTAGTAGGCCTAGTTAAATTTTCACAAAGTCATGCTAAAAACATTCATAAGAGCAGACAAAGTTATCATCTATATAGCAATGGTTATTAATGAAAACTATAACAGTAATATGTATTCTTGCACGAATAAACTGATACAATTATCCACCCCTAACCTATATAGTAAAGTATTAACAAATTTTGATACAATAAATAATTTAAAAGTGCTCATCCCTCCAAAACAGAGAAAACATCTTTCACAAACATCTACATGTCTGTCTTTTATAGTGTATATAATGACTTGTTTTTGTAGGGGTTATTATAACACAATTCTTAACCCCACCCCAGACCTTCAGGATGCAATATGTTGACTAGTCTATGAAAAAAAATAAAAATAAGAAAGAAACATCCTGATAAATCCAGAAGATTTGACAGCTTTAAAGTGATGGTTAACTTTTCTCAAGAATATAAAAGCAATCTGTGTCAAGTCTTGAGAGAGTACAAAAACTGTCAAAAAATATTCATTAATTATTTTTGTGACATGATTGCCACTGCCGTGCTTCTGACAAAGAACACATTTAGCAACACATTAACAACGAGCAAAGACGAACCAACCTGAAAAATCTCACGCCAAACAAACAATAAAACAATAAAGGCCTGTCCATACCAAGGACGATAACTATAACCATAAAAGTCCTGCATTGGTGTGATCTTTGTTGTTACCATTATTATCTTGGGGTGAACGGACATTAATGCTCCAAAGCTAAAGGGTTTTTACAGATAAAACTGTAGCTTTTTATCCACTTCCTCAAAAATCTAACATGTTATATATCATAGCTCAAGGTACAAAACTCATAGATTAATCGAGACCGGACTCAAATAAATCACAGCGATTTTTCTCGCATCATAGACCTGTGCATCCTCAATAGACTCTGTTGAGTGTCAATAATAGCTCTCCTCCGGGTGTAAACCTCCTGCATTCTGCGGGTGAAAGCAAACTTGGCCAGTCTTCCTGGGCTTGAATCAATCTGTAACCTTATCACAACCCTTGAAACAAACAACCTAAAAGCAAGCTGTATTAGTTCTGATATACCCAAAGCAAACTGACTTTTAAACAAACACCATATTGCAGAGGAGCACTGTAATTAATTAGAATGTGAAATGGGCCTATAGTTGTGTGTTTTTATTTATTTTTATTTTTTGGCAGTTTAGTCGAGAACCCTATAATTGAACAGAACGTGTTTTTGAGACACTTCCTCCCTTGCTTGCTGCTGCAGCATTACGCACTGCACTGAATTTCCGACTTTTTGGCTGACATGAAATGTACCCCTAAATATAGAATGACTCTTAAACTGACTGTAATCAAAAAAGCCCACGGACAGGTTATTGCTGACAGGATACCACATTCGATAAGGCAAATGCAAAAAAACAACAACATGATATTATCTGTCAGAAACGTTAAAGCTATCAAAAACAGCAGCATTTAACACTAGTACACAGATCTGTAGAACAAGTAGGCTAGGTTACAGAATGAAATGAAATATGCAAGGTGAAACACTAGCCATGAAGAAGTCTGTGCTGTTTCATTGAGTGTAGTAGGCCTAGTTAAATTTTCACAAAGTCATGCTAAAAACATTCATAAGAGCAGACAAAGTTATCATCTATATAGCAATGGTTATTAATGAAAACTATAACAGTAATATGTATTCTTGCACGAATAAACTGATACAATTATCCACCCCTAACCTATATAGTAAAGTATTAACAAATTTTGATACAATAAATATGGTATAATTTAAAAGTGCTCATCCCTCCAAAACAGAGAAAACATCTTTCACAAACATCTACATGTCTGTCTTTTATAGTGTATATAATGACTTGTTTTTGTAGGGGTTATTATAACACAATTCTTAACCCCACCCCAGACCTTCAGGATGCAATATGTTGACTAGTCTATGAAAAAAAATAAAAATAAGAAAGAAACATCCTGATAAATCCAGAAGATTTGACAGCTTTAAAGTGATGGTTAACTTTTCTCAAGAATATAAAAGCAATCTGTGTCAAGTCTTGAGAGAGTACAAAAACTGTCAAAAAATATTCATTAATTATTTTTGTGACATGATTGACACTGCCGTGCTTCTGACAAAGAACACATTTAGCAACACATTAACAACGAGCAAAGACGAACCAACCTGAAAAATCTCACGCCAAACAAACAATAAAACAATAAAGGCCTGTCCATACCAAGGACGATAACTATAACCATAAAAGTCCTGCATTGGTGTGATCTTTGTTGTTACCATTATTATCTTGGGGTGAACGGACATTAATGCTCCAAAGCTAAAGGGTTTTTACAGATAAAACTGTAGCTTTTTATCCACTTCCTCAAAAATCTAACATGTTATATATCATAGCTCAAGGTACAAAACTCATAGATTAATCGAGACCGGACTCAAATAAATCACAGCGATTTTTCTCGCATCATAGACCTGTGCATCCTCAATAGACTCTGTTGAGTGTCAATAATAGCTCTCCTCCGGGTGTAAACCTCCTGCATTCTGCGGGTGAAAGCAAACTTGGCCAGTCTTCCTGGGCTTGAATCAATCTGTAACCTTATCACAACCCTTGAAACAAACAACCTAAAAGCAAGCTGTATTAGTTCTGATATACCCAAAGCAAACTGACTTTTAAACAAACACCATATTGCAGAGGAGCACTGTAATTAATTAGAATGTGAAATGGGCCTATAGTTGTGTGTTTTTATTTATTTTTATTTTTTGGCAGTTTAGTCGAGAACCCTATAATTGAACAGAACGTGTTTTTGAGACACTTCCTCCCTTGCTTGCTGCTGCAGCATTACGCACTGCACAATGCCCTTACTGACGCTCTCGGTCTCCTATTAGGGTTACAGGGGTCTTTGAGAGACCATATCAGCCTGTTCAGCCCTGGGCGGTGCAACAACTCTGTCAGTTCTCTGCAGTTATGCACGCCAGGGACGGGATTTTTATATATCACACAAATTACCACGGACACATTCTTGGCTTTGCACCAAACGCAAACGCATTCATTTCCATCTCTGAGATCTAAAGTCTGCTGTGAGCGGTGTTTTATTCCAGGAGGACATATAAAACTGCACAGATTTTAACTTTAAGGATTTTTCTCTCTTTTTAATGTTGAAACATGCCCTTTTTGCGCGCATCCTGGAGAGCTGAAAAGTGATCATTTTTTTTGAGCAAACAAGGAAACAAAACCAAGTGGAGCATGGAGAACAGCACTTTATTTAAATTTAACAACGGGACTCAGGCAACGATATGGACTGACTACAGTATCGAATACAAGGTCGCTAGCATCTTATTAGTGATTCTTATTTGTGGAGTTGGAATTGTTGGCAATGTTATGGTCATTTTTGTGGTCTTAACGACCAAGCACATGCGTAACCCAACTAACTGCTATTTGGTGAGTCTGGCCGTTGCCGACCTCATGGTCCTGACTGCAGCCGGGCTGCCCAACATCACCGAGAGTCTGTTCGGCGGCCACTGGGTGTACGGATATGCCGGATGCCTCTCCATCACTTATTTTCAGTACCTGGGCATCAACGCATCTTCCTGTTCCATCACAGCCTTCACCATTGAACGCTATATTGCCATTTGCCACCCGATAAAAGCGCAGTTTATGTGCACCCTCTCCAGAGCCAAAAAGATCATTGTTGTCGTTTGGGTTTTAACGTCCCTCTATTGCGTTATGTGGTTTTATCTTTCCGACACGGAAGAGATCGTTTATGAGAACGCTGTCCTTGTGACATGCGCCTACAAAGTATCTAGAAACCTGTATTTGCCAATATATTTCACAGATTTTGCCGTGTTTTACGTTATCCCGCTTTTGCTGGCAACTGTTTTATACGGATTGATAGCAAGGATTCTTTTCCTCAACCCACTCCCGTCGGATCAAAAAGAAAGTCGAAGAAATTGGAAGAAGGAGTCGTCCTTGCATGGGAACTCCAGAAGTTCCTCCAGCAACGCAACTGCTGCTTCTCGGCGGCAGGTAAAATGCTGATTTTATTTGGTTTATTTTACTCAGAAGTGAGTTTTCTTCTGTGCGTAATTGTGCGCACAGGGAATCGTTGATTCTCGTTTCGATTTCTTGACTGCTCCATTTACGATCCTTTTATTATTTCTGAGAAAACAATATTGGAATGAATGGATAGACAGATAGATAGATAGATAGATAGAATTCTTATTGCATTTAGTTCCCTCGGACAATCTGCTGAAAATCAAAACAACAATCAAAAATAAGCGTAATACAATTCTTGCAAAAATGCTATACAAATACTTTTAATTACTTTTTAAAACGTTTTACAATCTGTTGAAAATCAAAACAACAATAAAAAATAAGCATAATACAATTCTTGCAAAATGCTATACAAATACTTTTAATTACTTTTTAAAACGTTTTAGAAGCAACATTCATGCACTTCAATAATTTCTAACTGAATAAAATACCAATAAAACAATATCGTGGTAACATATTTAAATTCATAAAATTTATACGCTGATTACAACAGAATTTATCATATTTAATTTAACAATAACACTGGTCGCGCTCTGTGTTTTTAAAGAACCGACTCATTAGAACCGAGTCACTCGTTCGAGAATCGGAACACTTTGATTTACATTAAAGAGCCGTCTTATAAGAGTCATTCGTTTGGGAATCGGACGGCTGCGGTGAATTGAATTCCAGGAAACATTTGTGATCCAGAACCAGAACACGGGCGTTTGCCGATTATTTGAGAAATGTGATGTGTTGTGATGTTCACATAGCCTCGAGCAGGTCAGAGTCCAAATGCATAGTGAAGCCAGAGCCAAAGAGAAAGGAAAAATTGAAATCGCCTCATATGACCCCTTTAAGTCTCACGAACTCGCGATTCACTTAAAAAGAACCATATAAAGAGTTATTTGTTCGAGATTCTTATCGCTATGTTTTGATTCCCTAAAAGTCAGACTCATCAGATTCATTTGGGAATAGAAGTACACTGGTCGCGCTCTGTGTTTTTAAAGAACCGACTCATTAGAACCGAGTCACTCGTTCGAGAATCGGAACACATTGATTTACATTAAAGAGCCGGCTTATAAGAGTCATTCGTTTGGGAATCGGACGGCTGCGGTGAATTGAATTCCAGGAAACATTTGTGATCCAGAACCAGAACACGGGCGTTTGCCGATTATTTGAGAAATGTGATGTGTTGTGATGTTCACATAGCCTCGAGCAGGTCAGAGTCCAAATGCATAGTGAAGCCAGACCACATCTGGAATCTCGGAACGACTGTACTTGTTGTTGTTGTGTTGCCCTAGGACTCTTTGACTTGTCCAAACATGGTGAGAAAACACACCTCTCATGACCTTTATAAAATCAGTCTTACAGCTATGTAGCAGATCTCTGCAATAAATGATCTGTGACATGTTATGGTGTTAATACATTTGGGAACAATCTGGCAAACAATACAACAGCTGTACTGTGACAATCATGTTTATACTGTTGCAAAAGGCCAAGATTAGTGACAAATTAAAATGAGCATGTTGTCACCTCTATAATAAGAAATCAGTAAATATCCTGCTAGTCCCATAGTCACACACATTCACAAAGCAGTGTATATATGTAAAACTGAGTATTAATGGTAAACAATAAATGTAAATATTGCCCATATTTCACTTAAACATTGTTGAGGCTCGGAATTATATAATAATATAATATAATAAAGTTATATATAAATATTACATTATATCATATAGATCTATTTAAATGAGCTTGAAGAGGATTTCTATAAGAACAAAAATGTAGGTAATTATGAGACCAGATCGGATCAGAGAGTTACATACATAACTGAACACTTCTTTCATCCTCTCTTCTGTAGGTGACAAAGATGCTGGCAGTGGTGGTGACCCTCTTCGCTATTCTGTGGATGCCCTATCGGACGCTGGTGGTGGTCAACTCCTTCCTCAAAGATGCCTATCTGGACACCTGGTTCCTTCTTTTCTGCCGTCTCTGCATCTACATGAACAGCGCCATCAACCCAATCATCTACAATGCCATGTCTCAGAAGTTCCGCGCCGCCTTCCACAAATTGTGGCATTGTGGGCCCCAGCGCTCCGAGAAGCCCCCCACATATAGCTTGGCCCTCACATACAGCGTCATCAAGGAGATCTCCAATGGAGAAAGCCCAGACCACTATACCACAGAGCTAGATGACATCCACGGAGCTGCCGAAGAACTTCTGCCTGAGAGGAAGAGGTTGTCGTTTAAAGAGTCCTCACTAGCTTGTAAAAACACACTAGCTAGTGCTTAGATCCTTGGTTGGTATGTCTGATTAGGTTGCTTAATTTGCAGTTTCACAGTGCCTCTGAATGGCCTATTGGATTGACTGCCACATGGAAACAGCATTTTGACAATCATAGATTTTCATTTACATATTCAAAACAAAGCAGGTTTATTCATAGCCTATCCATAACCTAGACTTATATAGTAGCTGAAGACCAAAATAGGTCTGGTCCACTCTGTGAAGGCGGAGTAATGCTCCTGAAGCAATCATGGGTGAAGATAAACAGACAATTGGATGGCTGATTGAACATGACTCCATGACGGTATTGGATGTGAGTGTGTGAGCTAGGGAATGCACGATTAATTGAAATAAAACCTGCAATTGTGATATGGCTTAGCATGATTATCAGATCGCAAAGGCTGTGATTTGATTAAATAAATACATGCGCTGTGTGTTTCAAAAGCCATGCCCACAACAGAGGCATGATTTTGAGTGCACGAGCACCACTTGTGTCACATTTTGCCACTTTCTGCATATTTCCCATTGAAAATTAACTAGACAATTGCAACTGGCATGTCCCGAATGGCCTGTGTGAAATGTGGCACTCTGCTGTGACATGCGAGCAGCTTGTGACATTCTTGTAGGATTCACAAAACACTTGCTCTTGAAAGATGGCTCAGTACCCAGTTTATTTGGACCAGCTGGCTCCACTGAATCACAACCTGTAAGTATGATAAATAATAGATGTTTATATTTTCTATCGAGCGTTCAGACTACGGAACTATGGCAGTGGGCGTATGGTTTCCGACACGCACTGTACGCCGTAGACCAATCACAACAGACTGGGCCATCTGACCAATCAGAGCAGAGTAGGCTCACGGAAAGGAGGGATTTAGAGAGACTGAATCTTAGAACTGCTTCAAATGAATCGTTGGAAATGAGGTGATATTAAATGCTTATTTTAAGAAAACACAAGTATTTTTTGACCTTGCATGCATGCAAAACAATATTAGGAACCTTATAAATGTCATAAAAGGGGCACTTTAATGGCTCCCTCCCACTGCCAAAATAAAATCACAAATTAAAATTTTCCCTAAAATCATACAGCCCAAGTGTGAGCTGAGGGGTGAATTCTTTGGTACTTCCAGTCAGAAGATTTGTACCACTGTGGTCTCAAAGCAATGGCCAGTGGTCACTGTCGCAACAGCTGCACTGCCAAATTATCACTCTGGAAAATGTGTTCCAGGAATGGTTGTCACATTGTTACGCACTGCACTCTGAAAAAAAGGAAGGTTGATTACTTCTTAACTCGCATTTGTTTCAATTGTAAGCTCAATTTTACAACTGTAGAGAAATATCCTGCCCAATGATACTTTCTTTTGCAAAGGGGCATTAAAATGACACTATTATGAGTCTCAAAACACAGAGCCGTGACACTAAATTTAAAGGTGTTGCATATTCAAACCCTTAATTTTAGCATTTTAGTCATGATTCACACCCACTTCCCAAATGTATCAGTCTAAAACTAGAGTACACAACTGTTGTTTTTGTCATATATATTGTGCATCATCAGCTGAGGCTGTTTTCTCACATATCTGATGCTCACGGTGGCACCATAGACTGTATAAAAACATGGACGTAGTGTTCATGATGTCACCCGTAGGTTTCTGAAGAGCGTTTTTGAAGCTCAAAGTGGGCGGAGCCGGCCGTCGCCATCTTGGCAGCGTGTCACCGTGCGTCACTCCCGGATAATCGAAAATGGGCAAAGAGGCGGGAACTGGTTGCTGAAACCATGCCCACCTAGCTCGACGGTGGTGACAGCAGCGGCAATCCACCTGTCACTCAAGTGGCCACGCCCTTAATTATGCAGAACTTTAAGGCTTAATATAATTTATATGGATGAGCTGTAAAAAAAAATTCACCCCCCTCACAGTTGTCATGAAGGGCAAAATTAGCTATATAGACCAAAACCACTTTTTGTACCAGGCTGTAAACATATTTTTTTCTGCTGTAAAGTTGGGCATTTTAACGTGGGAGGTCTATGGGACTGACTCCCTTTTGGAGCCAGCCTCTAGCGGCCAGTCGATGAATTGCAGTTTTAGTCACTTCCGTGTTGGTTTCACGAGAGAGACCGGAAGGTTGCCGTTTGGGTGGCACTGAGATTTGCTAGTTGAGCTCAATTTTGCAGATGGTAAACTGCAAAATTAAGGAGTAGATGAAGATAATCTGTGATTTCGGATGTTTGTATCTGTATCTTTTGCATCATTGTGGTATAATGCAGGGGAAGGTACTTTAAGAATTATTTGATGCTGTAAATACCTCGTTTTGATATATCTCTCCCTAAAAAAAAAAAAACAACACGTCTCAGCTCAATCTGTAGTTTCCAGTACTTGGCTGCTGTAAATTATCTGCATGGACATGGATTGTGATGTGACATTTTAAACCTAACACAACTCGAACTGCCCACTTATGTTTTTTCCTTATAATCAGTGAACATTTTAGTGGATGAAATGTACAGCTCTTGTGATGTAAGCAAAAAAAAGTGTGTGGTGGTAACATTTGCTCATTATTAGTGTTTAAATGAACTTTCTTCCTGTATTAAAACATGTTTTGTATTTGTATTTTGTACAGTTGTTGTTTAAAATAAACTGATAGTAAATGTTTGGGAAATTCCTCTTTGCCTGATTTCATTTTCATGGTTTAACATCCTCTAAATGTGAATGCGCACTCAGACATCATGCTAATGGAGAAGCTGCAATGTATGAGAATTTCATGACAATTATCCGGCAACATAAAACCCAATCAACTGGATTTCAGCTCATTTCCTCTAAATCATCCCTTGGACATCGTATTTTGTCACAGATTACCCAGTGACACAAAAACAGCCAAGATTCACACTTATTTATGAGATCATGAGTGTCTGGGTCAAAATCCTGCCTGTCAGGCCCATTCCATTGCAGAAGCAATCCTGACCCTCGCTAAACTATCGAGCTAATGGAGCCCCGACGCAGGGCAGATGCTCAGCTAGAAGATGGATGTAAAAGCTCCAGAGGAAGAGCCTGAACAGCCATTTATTACCATTCCCTCCTGCCCTCCAGTAACAATAAATCATCATTCCATAGAGAAGTGGGTTATCAACAAAGTAATTCATAAGGGGCAACACATTAATGAGCACTAACAAATGTTAGAGTGATTGTAGTTGCAAGTGAAATATAATTGGCTTGTTTGAGCGAAAAAAGCTATGGCAAAAAGCTTTGTATTTTATGAAAATTCTGTCATTATTCTAAACTCAAACAATTTTCTATTTTATTCACTAATTCACTGTTAACTAGTTGCTTATTAGCATGCATATTAGTAGCATATTGGCTGTTTATTTGTACTGTTTATTTGTAAAGCACATATTAATGCCTTATTCTGCATTTCGTTAACAGTGAATGTGTTCCCTAATCTAAAAGTATGACTTGTTTATGATTAAACCAAGAAAAAAAATCTACGAATGGAGTAAGAAAAATAAACTTGTGTTCACTTGATTTTTTTTTTCTTACTGCAATGGCAGATATAGATTTTCTTGTTTTAAGCATAAGCCTCACATTTGATACATCAATTTTGACTCATTCCTCAGAAATCAACACTTGATATGTGGTTTTGCATCTCAAGTAAATCTTTCTTGATTTAAGAATGTTTAGATATTTGTGCTGAGTAAGAAAATGACCTTTGATATGTTATGAAGCTACAAAATGTAAAGCAGGGATCAATCTGTGTAAAGAATCAAATTCCCTGTATATACAATAAAAAAAACAATGGTGGCAGAAATTGTCACGGTATGCTACTGTGAGGAGCATGGAGCGAGGAACATGGAAAGCGGAGAACGTAGAACACAGGAGAATTGCGATACACAGACTTTAATCTTCATAAAGCAGGCAGGAACACACGTAGCACATCATTGATGAACAAATACAAATAATAGAAGACAGAGAACTAAGGAACAGACAGGGCTTATAAACACTTGGAATGCAATTAGGGAGAACAGAAACAGGTGTGGAGCTAATTAATCAAAAACCATGGAAACTAACTAGGCAGGAATAACGGAAACACAGAAAACAAAAACAAAACCGACCATAAACGTGACATTACTTCCCCCTCCCGGAAGGCGCGTCCCGCGCCGTGACAATACCACTGGGGAGGGGGGGTGGGCGCCCTGGAGGCTGGTACAGGACAGGGACACGGGAAGGCCTCCAGGGCGGATCAGTGAGCTCCGGGAGCCATGGCGGAGCAGGCAGACTAGGAAGCCATGGCGGAGCAGACAGTTCAGATTGCCATGGCAGAGCAGGGGACTTAGGAGGCCATGGCGGATCAGGGGACTCAGGAGGCCATGGCGGATCCTCCGTGACCTTAGCCGACTTGGCCACGGGCATATACCCCCCCTCTCAATTTTCTTGGGGAAGATTAGGAATTCTGGGGGGCGCTCTGGAGGAGCGGGCACCAGAAGGCGCTCTGGAGGTGCAGGGCTGGCTAACTCGGGGGAATCAGGAGACAAAGGAGGACTTTCTGGAGCGGATTCTGGGGTGAAGATAGGAGCCGAGAACTGTAGAGGTAGCGCCATGTCCAAGAGTGCTGAGTCAGAGGTGGCCGGCGGGCTTGACGGAGAGCTGGTTCTGGATCGGGGCCGGACACTCTCCAGACACCGGAGACTTTAATCACAGACACAGACTTTAATCTTCATAAAGCAGGCAGGAACACACGTAGTACATTATTGACGAACAAATACAAATAATAGAAGACAGAGAACTAAGGAACAGACAGGGCTTATAAACACATGGAATGCAATTAGGGAGAACAGAAACAGGTGTGGAGCTAATTAATCAAAAACCATGGAAACTAACTAGGCAGGAATAACAGAAACACAGAAAACAAAAACAAAACCGATCATAAACGTGACAGAAATTCCCAGTAATCAATACACAGCTTTCTATCAAACACAAGGACAACCTGATGATGGAAATAATCCTGATTTTACATGGATAAATATTAACAGTCTGTTTTCTAATATGTTCAACAAACATTGACTTAAGAATAAAAAACATTCCCAGACTGTTTGCTACTGCAAATGAGACAAATTCTGAAAATCAATGTTTTAAACTCCCACAGGCCGCATAGTGGAATAATAGACAGGGAAACCTGCTGGTGTGGCTTGTACATTTTTTTTTTCAGTCCAAACAAAATGAAACACCAAAATAAATAAATAAATAAAAACTGCAGTGACCCAAACGCCCACATAAAAATGTCAACTCTCCATGAGGCTTGTCAAACTTAACATTCAGTTATATGTGACTGGAACTGCAATTTCCTCTCAAATTAAATTATTGTTGGCCTCATGTTTTTCTGTCAGAAATATGACACACGCAAATGAAATCATGAAAATTTTAGAATGAAGAACATCTCATCTGTAGCTGAGACATGGGATCTTTGATATTGCAAGCTAAACTAGAGACACTCCATTTATGATGTCCCATGGGTTTCAAACAAACGCAAATCTAATTTTGTGAGACCAAAAGATATCTTTGAAAATATAAAATTAACCATTAACGAATAAGAGTCCAAACAACTGATAAAACACCACAATAATTCACAAGTAATCCATCAATTAACATCTTGTGAAGTAAAAAGCTGTGTGTTTGTAAGAAACAAATTCATCAAGACGTGTTTTTTTTTTTTACTCATCTACATCTTGGATGGCCTGAGGTCAAGTACATTTTTAACATTTTAAATTTGGGTGAACTATTCCTTTAAAATGGTGTTTTTGGTCTGTCTCACATCAGAGGCCTTCTCAACTTTTTCCCACAGTTAAAATCATACAACATAATTGTTACATAATCTATTCAATTACAAAATCCTAATAGTTTGTGCACAACCCTGTTGAGCCTGTTGATATTACACAATGAAAATGAAATAGCTGATTGACCTCTTGTATTTGACATACATATCTCCAGCCTGTACACTAAAAACCCTCTACTAAAAAAACCTTTTCAGAAAATATTACCTTGATCCTTCAAGCTGTGTTGATATTTGAGTTTCTTAAGCTAGGAATTATCATATTGGGTCTCTAGTGTGACGTTAGCTCAACACGTCAATGAGGCTGACGAGGGGTGATACACACATACACACTCCACAAAACCTCACTCACAAACTTACTGAAGCATTAGTGTTATCTCTGCCCATTTCCTTATTATAATGCTGCTCATTAAATCCAGCTATACAAAACACACAAATGCATATTATAACCTTCTCAGAAAATAATAAGCTTTCTTAAAGGGATAGTTTTTCAGTTTTTCAAAGTCTTTCTTTTCATTCTATTAAAGTCAATGGGGTCGAAAACTACATTTTCCAAAGCATCTTCTTTGGTGCTTTACAGAAAAAAAGAAAGTGAAAGTGAAAGTGATATGACATGTGGCCAAGTATGGTGACCCATACTCGGAATTAGTGCTCTGCATTTATCCCATCCAAAGTGCACACACACAGCAGTGAACACACACACTCCGTGAACACACACCCGGAGCAGTAACTCCAAGAAACTCTGGAGTTGGAATCAAATTAGGGTAAATTATGACAGAATGTTCACTTTTGGGTCAACTATCCCTCTAAGACAAAATGTATTTCCTCTCTCATATCATCTCTTAACATATCTCATTGTCATAAGAAATAATAAACTATGATAATTTATAGTACATTTGGGCTATTTAAAGTTTAAGTATCAATATTCCTTAAATACATCACATTAACAATACTTTCAAAGGAAATTCTAAGAATATCTAAAGAACAATTTATAGCAATGACATCAAGCGATGTTACGTGCTTAAGCAAAAGACCTAAATTCACAAATATCAAACCAGTGTTGCTTGGCAACAATTTATTCTATCCGTCAAAGCTCGAGTTGATGGGTTTCTTGTGGACAGCTGTGGAAGAAACTCAAGGGAGGAAAAGGACTCGGACGAGAGAGTGCTGATAGGTCCGTTCAGGTGCTAAACGCCAGACCATGGATGCACAAATCCATTAAGACATGATTAGCTCTGACTAATCAGTAACAACAAGCCATATACTAGAGATTAATCAAATCACACTTAGCCTAAATCATAGTATCGCTGAAAATTTTATTTTGGAATAAGCCCAGAATATACACATTAATCATCTCTAGCTATATTAAACACAATGGGTTTATAAAAAATAATTCAGTGACATTATCTTTTTTTCCTGCATTATCTGTGAAACTGATTATTTCAGACTCAAAGACTACAGATGCATAATTTAACATAGATCTATTCAGAAGTAATACCACGTTTTAAACATTTGCCACAACACAATATTTCATGCATACACACACATACACACACACACACACACACACAAAACAGATACCTTGACCAAAAACTTAAAAGTGGCTTGTGAAAAAGTTTTTTCTGCTAAACTTGAATATGGATCTATTCAGAAGTAATTTCACATCTTAAAGCGGTCCTATTATGCTTTTTCACTTTTTCAACTTTAGTTAGTCTGTAATGTTGCTGTTTTGAGCATAAAAAAGATCTGCAAAGTTACAAAGCTCAAAGTCCACTTCAAAAGGAGATATTTTATTGAACAGAAATCACTTTTCAAAAACTACAACGAACAACTCGTTTGGACTACAGCACATATTTTCCGGGATTTGTGATATCACAAATATCGACGAATGGGACGAGACCTGGTTGAGCTGCACTAGAGAAGGCAACGAGTGTTATCACTATGTCGGAGACACGCTAGCTTTCCCAAGGCCGACAAACTTAGAGTGGTTACAATCATCCGGTGTTAGATCACGCTCAAATTGATTTGATTTTGACGCAATATTTACACTGACGCTCGCAGGCGGCTATGGTAAGGGGCATGACATTTCCCGACCAAGTGCCGAGTGCTGCCAATCACAACACACACTAGCCCAGCTAACCAATCACAACACACACTGGCCCAGCTAACCAATCACAGCACACACTGGCCCAGCTAACCAATCACAGCACACACTGGCCCAGCCAACCAATCACAGCACACACTGGCCCAGCCAACCAATCACAGCACACACTGGCCCAGCCAACCAATCACAGCACACACTGGCCCAGCCAACCAATCACAGCACACACTGGCCCAGCCAACCAATCACAGCACACACTGGCCCAGCCAACCAATCACAGCACACACTGGCCCAGCCAACCAATCACAGCACACACTGGCCCAGCTAACCAATCACAGCACATATACACACATAAAAAATTCAAAAACAAAACAACAGATGACTTTGACTAAAAGGTGGCTTATGAAAAAGGTTTTGCAAAGCAAACTGTCTACTAAAGAGGGGGCTCAGGTGGCAAGCGCTCATGGACAAGTGAGTTTTAAATCCTATCTTTTGTCTTTTTTTTCTGAAAAAAAAAAACAACTGATCTCATAAAATAGGATTTGGGCTACTGTGATTAAATGATTCTTGGCAATGCAAGTTTGTGTTTCTTAGGCACAGTAATTTCAGTGTAACTAAACTGACTGGCAAAATCAATGAAAAAAAAAAAAAAAATTTTCAATCAGATCTCAAACACTCCTTAATCTTATGTTGGTCAGTCAAAGAGATTGTCCTGTATTAAATGCCACTGGACGATCCAATTTGGATGAATGACCTAGAATATAATTACAGCTGTAAGTCACTTTCAAATATAAATGTGAATCATACAGACAAAAACATTGCTGGTTTTATACATGGTTTAAGATGGTCTCCCAACCCGAGTCAGCTGAAAGGTCCACAAAACCTCCTTTAAAAGCAGCCAACAGATCAGCCTGAGACCAGTTCACCAGCTTAGGTTGATTTAAGCAGAAGGTTTTTTTTGTTTTGTTTTGTTTTTTCAGTAAGGATCTGAGCTGAAAGTCAGAGCAAATGCCTGTAATGTCAATATTTCTTACGTGTTCCTTGTACTGTTTATCCTTCAGTGACTATGAACTGCCAACAATGAATACTGATGCATAAATGAAATGCAATTATAGACTTTTCTGTCAAAAAAGATGAATATTGATATTTTATGCATGTTTAATTTCATGGTTAAACAGGATCCTTGAGACATTCATCTTTTGTTTGACAAAGGACACCTTAGAGTGCATTTTATATTATATATTATATGTATAACATGGAAAAGGACTCGGATGAGAGAGTGCTGATAGGTCCGTTCAGGTGCTAAACGCCAGACCATGGATGCACAAATCCATTAAGACATGACTATCTCTGACTAATCTGCAACAACATGCCATATACTAGAGATTAATCAAATCACACTTTGTCTAAATCATAGTATGGCTGAAAATTGTATTTTGAAATAAGCCCAGAATATACACATTAATCATCTCTAGCTATATTAAACACAATGGGTTTAGCCATTATAAAAATAAATCGGTGACATTACCTTTTTTTCCAGCATTATCTGTGAAACTGATTATTTCAGACTCAAAGACTACAGATGCATAATTTAACATAGATCTATTCAGAAGTAATACCGCCAACATTTGCCACAAATCAAACCAGTGTTGCTAGGCAACAATTTATTCTATCCGTCAAAGCTGGAGTTGATGGGTTTCTTGTGGACAGCTGTGGAAGAAACTCAAGGGAGGAAAACGACTCGGATGAGAGAGTGCTGATAGGTCCGTTCAGGTGCTAAACGCCAGACCATGGATGCACAAATCCATTAAGACATGATTATCTCTGACTAATCTGCAACAACATGCCATATACTAGAGATTAATCAAATCACACTTTGTCTAAATCATAGTATGGCTGAAAATTGTATTTTGAAATAAGCCCAGAATATACACATTAATCATCTCTAGCTATATTAAACACAATGGGTTTAGCCATTATAAAAATAAATCGGTGACATTACCTTTTTTTCCAGCATTATCTGTGAAACTGATTATTTCAGACTCAAAGACTACAGATGCATAATTTAACATAGATCTATTCAGAAGTAATACCGCCAACATTTGCCACAACACAATATTTACAAAAAAAACACAACAACAACAACAACAGATCCCTTGACCAAAAAAATCACAAGCAGCTTATGAGAAAGTTTTTGCTGAACAAACAGTCTGCTAAACTTGAATATGGATCTATTCAGAAGTAATTAAACGTCTTAAACGTATGCTGCAACCCATTCGTTCATGCATATGTATAAAAATAAATTAATACATAAACAACTGCAGTGTTATGCCCCTCCAAAAGCTCTTGATGCAGACAGAGATGAACAGGCCTTGAATATTTTGAAGCATTCATTTACACCTCATATTTGATTACATTATACTTCTCATACGAAGCATTACATTAAACCTCTCGTATTCCACAACTGAAAACCATTTCATATTTCATCAGTGTGTACCATTTCAGATGTAATTATCTAATCCATTACACATCACTGGACCCCCACTGGAATCTCATTTTCCAGTTTTGGCTTTATATTTTCTGTCATGCTGAATCCTAGATCTCCCACTGTTTTTCTTGCTTACTGGGTTTTGGTGCGTCATAGCCTTTCTGATCTCTTAGTTTGCATAACCTTAAGGTCTCATGTTTCATAGACTACTTTAAAAGCCTCCTGTACAGAAGAAGACTAAATGTGTTGAATTTTGACCTCTTCAGACTCTTTTAGCTGAGGTGAGTGGTTTTGTGGTGACCTTGTCTCCTCAGGCTTTGAGTCAGTTGCTTGGAGGTCATTCATCTGCATACTGATGAGTTCATCTATCAAAAGGTCAGCTAATGGCTACTTGTCAGGTTACGTCAAAGAGTGAAATTCTTCTGTCTGGCCTTTGCAAAAGCAGCACCAGCTGTAGAGGTCTGTAATTCACCTTTGAAGTCTTTAAAAGGAAAATAAATAGCTGTGGTGTATATTTTTGTTCATGTCAGAGTGTTGCTGCATGCAGAGTCTAAAATGAACACTCAGGCAAATGCCAAATGCAAGTAAAAACTGGCTTTAGAATTGTTTAGAGTTATTTAGAGTTCCTTTAGTTATTTGCTATTGTATGGTAACTCTATAAGGAAATAGAACATAGCCTACATGGTTTAAAGGGAGGTAAAGATTAGATTAGATCAGATTCTACACCTAAAGATTACAAAATGAAAATATAAGGGTCAATATCCAAACCTTCCCCCACCGGAATGCGATTTCACTGGAACATTGACAACAACTGGGACCCCCTAGGATTTGTGAATGGCAGTGAAGTGATGCAACTGACATTGGTAGGTCACATGACAATGACAAAATGAGGAATGTAATATGTCCAGATTGCATTCATATTATATAGAACATACATTTTAATGGTCACGATATTATTACTTCTTTAAATAAAATACCTATTCAGAGGGTTTGCGATTTCGAACACTGTCACTGTTTTTAAGAGGGACTCATTAAATCCTTCACTCAGCTGATTCATTCAAAATTACTAATCATTGATCATATCCTGAATTAGAAAATTATTATAATATAGTCAAAGATTAATTATTAGAAACAGAAAGTTCACCACTTCTTTCATTTGTAATGTGACAGATGTACTGTATAGCCTTTGTACACACTTGCAATTGACCAGTTTTCCAGAATACCAACATATATATTCCTATCCAGTTTCCTGCTATAGTGATTTTGTGCTTACATGTGGCAAGATGGAAATTACTACTGGTAATTAAGGAGCTGGCAATTTCTCAGGTAAAGGCATGAGTTAAAATGACAGACTTCAAATGTCAAGCAGTCCTCCTTCTCCATTAACCTCCTGTCACATGCCATGCAGCTTAAAGCTCTCACTAACAACCGTGGATGTGACTCACATATGAATGGATCATGTGGAATTATGGTTCTGATGCTCCTGTGCATGCGATAGCATGTGGTCTAAAATGCCACATTGTGCCAGGGGAAGAAATACAGCTTGTTATTAATATTTGGTGGGTCAAATAATGAAAAATGGTTTAATCAAAGTGTTAGCGATAAACGAACCAATGAAATTAGTTTGGAAGCCGTCTATGGGGGAATTTCAAGGAAAGCTAGACACTAAAATAGCAATTTCCCTTGTGTGGGAGAAAGTTTCTCTCTAAATCACCGAACTGTGCTGGTGGCGTAATTCTCTCACCTGACGCATGTATTATTCAAGAAAACACTCAGACCCTGTAGACAAACTAATGAACACTGCAAAAAGTTCTAAACTTCTTTATCTCAGGATCTCTAATGTCTTTGAAATAGGCTTCAGGCTAGTCTCGTGAAGCCAGACCTTCAGACTGACGGCAGAAGGTCTGGGAACCTTGGCCGCTTTGAATGGCAAAGACTGCCCAAGAGGCCATATGACTGACAGATCAGGCAACCAATCATGTTTCGTTTTGTGCCGCGTCATGTTTAGGGGCGTGGAAATGTCCCCACAATAACAGACCGGCGTGTAAATCTCTTGGACGTATTTTAAAGATTCTGTGCCGCAAACTTTAAATATTTCACATACTTTTGAAAATCCAGCATTTAGTTGATCCTGAAAAGCGCTCATTGTCACAGTTGTAAACACGATGGCTTTCTTCTAACATGAGGGGGTTTGGCGTCACGGCATATTTGTTTCCAGGCAGAACGTTAAAGAACGCGACACGCACGTCTCCCGGAAATCCTGTATAATTCAACCAATCCGATGACGACTTCGAAACTCCCAAAGTGTTTCCAATTTTGTGGGCCGTATGAATCGGTCCGTGGGTATGACGTCTGAGGCTGCGACTAACTTCAGGCTAACAAAAATATGTCCTAGAAACATTTCGCTAACGTAACCATTAAGTTATGAAAGCATTATTTCAGAATGTTGTGTGAATGTTCAAACTGACCAGTGTTTTAAATGTTTTAAAAACATTACAAGAGAATGATAAGAGGACGTTAGATTTTATCATTTAAATTTTTTATCAATATGGGAACGTTACTTTTAAATGTTCTCTGAAGGTTCTGACACTAGTAACAACAACAACAACAACAAAAAAACTAAAACAAACTTCCAACTAATACATTTCTGAATGATCTATAATGTTTTCTTACTAATGTTTTGAGAACATTATTAAAGACCAGACAACTTTTAAAATGTTTTGTTAATGACATTGGAATAATGTTTGTTCATAAATTTGAGAGAACCTTGCCAGAACGTTTGCAAAAGTTCTGAGAATGTTCCCTGTTAGCTGGATTTTAGTTGGATTTTATGCATAAGAAAAACTGCCGAATTCAGATTCCAGAGAATATAACTTTTAGTTTTATTTAGTTGTAAGCATCAAACTAAATTTAGTGAGGTTAATTATTTAAACAAGAAAAAAACTAGTTGGTAATGGATTAGTAAATATTTTAGATATTAAAATAAACTGATTAAGAACACGTATTTAGCCAATTTATTTTGGCAGTATATCCAGCAAAACATTTTTTGCAGTTTCACAGCTCCACATGTCAGGATAAGTCTGTGCCTACACAACACTTTGCCTGGCATCAAATTTCGGCTGTTTGTTTCATGGTTGGTTGACTGATGACCTATAGATCGTTCCTTTTTATTGCACAATATATTCCAACAACAAGACCCCTCCTGCTCCTTATCTGTCTAAATGTCTACAACCATCAGAAAATATATAGCTTATACGTGAGTCCTATGCTGTTCTCAGGTTTAGTGAATTTATATACGCTCCATGCCATTTGATCTCATCAGTTGTGTCGAGCCTAGCTGTTGTCAAAATCTCTGCAATATATCCACTCGTACATGTAACTGTAACAAGCAAACTGTAGGAAACTATTTTAAGGACAGGAAATGTGGCCGTCAAAGTGCATAGTAAATTTAAATTTTATAAGAAACACTTTGATATACAAATTACAATATCTCTGGAAAATGTACTGGACAAATAAAGGGTAATGCTTTTGAACATGATCAACAGTCCTGGTATCCAACACTAATGTTAAGAAAAGATTGCAAAAGACTCAAGATGTTCTTCCCCATTCCTTTGACATTTTGTTCCTCTGGACAGGGGATTTTTAGATAATGTAGTTTTCAAGAAAATACGTTTCAAGGTCTGTGAGTTCCTATGGGTTGCCCAGAACATGAAGGTGATATGAGACCAATAACCATGTTTCCGGTTCCTTCCTGTTCTAATAAAGATATTGCATTGCCAAGGAAACACTAATATGGTACTGTGACTCATGCAACTCTTCGTGAGGAGATGAAAGGACGCAAATCATCTTTGACTCATGCCGAACTGGACAGATATGAGCATCGTTTTCATTTCAATCCCAATACAAACAGGTTCTTGAGAGAGTCTAAATTGGCTTCTCGAGGCAAAAACATCCTGTTTTGAAAGATCACATTTGAACTTAGATTAGAAAAGGCTAAGTTTTGGGATAGGTAAGGTTAAGGTTAAATTTTGCTTTTAAAGCGTAGTTTGATGTTGGTATCAGATCAGGTTTGTTGGAAAGTGTTGGACAGACATTAAAATGCATCTAAAATGTTAAACCCTTTTATGTGGGAACAACTTTATAGACATGTAGACATGCAAATCCTTTGAGGTTTATAAATTTAATGCATTCATTGTGTTGTCATGTTTAATTTAATAAATGCATTTACTCAATTTGATATTAACACTTTGATTCTGTTGTGTGATTTCTAAAGAATAGTCAGAACCACAAATAAGTATTAAGTAAAACAATATTATCTCTGTACAGCTTATAACACAACTTTTATTTCATACCTGTTATGCTTTAACAATGATTAAATTCAACCAACTAGACAGTGAATATAACTTTCGTTTTTTACTCCCATCTGGATGTGATTATTCATTATATACTATCGTTCAAAAGTTTTTTTTTCATATATATATATATATATATATGGGGAGAGCGGGGTGAGTTGAGCCAAGGTTTGTTGGAAAGTGTTGGACAGACATTAAAATGCATCTAAAATGTTAAACCCTTTTATGTGGGAACAACTTTATAGACATGTAGACATGCAAATCCTTTGAGGTTTATAAATTTAATGCATTCATTGTGTTGTCATGTTTAATTTAATAAATGCATTTACTCAATTTGATATTAACACTTTGATTCTGTTGTGTGATTTCTAAAGAATAGTCAGAACCACAAATAAGTATTAAGTAAAACAATATTATCTCTGTACAGCTTATAACACAACTTTTATTTCATACCTGTTATGCTTTAACAATGATTAAATTCAACCAACTAGACAGTGAATATAACTTTCGTTTTTTACTCCCATCTGGATGTGATTATTCATTATATACTATCGTTCAAAAGTTTTTTTTTCATATATATATATATATATATATGGGGAGAGCGGGGTGAGTTGAGCCAGTTTTTGGGTTAGGATCCAGCTCCCCATGACCCTAATAAGGACATATTGGATAATTGAATGGATGGATGGATGACTTCTTAAAAGTTTTATTTAAATATACAGTTCACAACTCTGAAGACATTTATTTTAATTATTTAACAATTTCAGAACAAAAAGTTCAAATTGAAGAATTAAAAAAAAAAAAAAAGACTGCAACTGACCTTACAGAAATGGGCTAATAGTACTCAACATCCCACTCATAAATGTTGCAGGGAAATACAATTTCATAAAAACTTCAGTGGCCAATTTTCATAAACAAGGCCTAAAATTTACAGAACAAAATCGAAGTAATGTTTGCTGTAAAATTAATGAAATATAATGTAGAATTACAGTAAAATAATACTTTATAATCATAAGAAGGGGTGAGCCACTGGCTCAATTTACCCCAGGACCTTTGGCTCAAATTACCCACTCCTACCATTTTAACAAACTATCATCCAGCAGTTTAGAGCTAACATCATGCTAACATTATAGCCTCATTTTATAACCTCCTAAAGCACAAACACATGTGTGATATTTTTTTCAGATTTGTCTGTAATTGTTCAGACACAAGAAACAAGAGTCCTTTTTTTTAGACACATTTTATATACGACTGCCTATGACTGATTTTGCCTTGGCCTTATTGGCTTAAATCAGCACAGCTGAAGTCCATTAAATAATTAGGAACATTTCAGCGAATGTCCCAACTGGCTAGACTGCTCATTTGCAAATGCAAATGAACACGACTTAGCTTGCTAAGTAAATAACAGACCTGATGATGATGATTATGACATCTCCACGGACGCGAAAACATGATTACTCACCTTGCGCTGAAGTCTCATTAGACACTTAATAACGATGCAGTAGTAGTCACTGCTTCTGGCTTTGCTTGATCCTGCTCACTAGATCAATGTCAGGGTAAAATTAAAATCAGACTTCAGGTCAGATGGCATTCCATATACCACATGTTGCTATAATAGATCCAAAAATTGTTCACTTTGTCAGCGGAGCCCCAAACAGCTCTTCCTGTCCATTCGCATTATCATTGTTGAGCTGGATAACTGCATGATATTTAATAGTCCGGTGAGACCCTGTAATCAGAGCATTTAATTTACAGTGACACTGCACAGATGGACCGGATTCAGCAGTGCTGAGAGATTTATAGTTGATCCAGATAGCGGAGGAATGGAATTATGGGATGTCAGTAATTTCAATATATGAGATGAGGTGCAGAAATCAAATTAAGTCATTTCGAGGGAGATATTGATTCTTCTTTCCTTTTCAATTAATCGTTACATGAATCACAATATTATTATGCTTAATACTTTAACAGACTCACACAATATTAGTAGCTTTAGGAATATCTATGTCTATGAAAAATGAAACGATAGTAACGAGAAGACATTTAACTGTACTTGTGCTCTGTCACACTGACACAGAATTCATTACATGCAACGTGTATAACATGCTTCCTTTCGCTTGCATCATTTATAAAGAGGAAGGAAAGAAGTATCGTTAGCTACTATCAAATGAGAGCTCTCCCTCTTAATTGGAGCAAATGGTAACAAGATAAATATTTGCTACCCATACAGGGATGTTTAGAAGGCCAAGGAGTTGACTGTAGGGAAACATTAGCCTGTTCTTTTAAACGGCATAATTGATTTACAGCAGGGTGTCCGTGTGTACACGGCTAGCAGGCAGGCAGGCTGTCCTGCTTTATCTTTATGCTCTGTGAAGTACTGAGGACCACAAGCACATTCTCTACTGCTTCGAGATGCTTGCGTGCAATCTGTTTTCACAGCTGAATATATCCTCAGAATCTGAAGACAGATACTAAGTATGGAACACAAAACAACATAACCAATAATCAGTTTGCTCTGCAAAGTCTGTGGACATCTTAAAGATTCTTTTTCTTTCCTTTAAAGGAATAGAAAAACACACACACACACACACACAAACACACACACACAGGCCATCAAAGATGTAAATGAGTTTTTTCTTCATTGGAACAGATTAGGAGAAATTTAACATCACATCACTTGCTCACCAATGGATCATCTGCAGTGAGTGGGTGCCGTCAGAATGAGAGTCCAAACATTTAATTTAAAAAAAAAAATCTCACATGATTCCAAACCATCAATTAATGTCTTGTGATGAGGGTTTTCATGAAACAAATTCATCATTAAGGCGTTTTATCTTTAAACCGTCACTTCTGGCCAAAATATGAGTCCATAATCCGCAATATCCTCCTGACTACCAGGAAAAAACAGTTTTGTGAATTTAGTATTTTGTCATGTCATTACATTGTTTAGAGCATAAGAAATATTTTGAAAAATAAAATGTTTGAAAAATTATATTTTATTCATATGTTATGCCATGTCCTCTGTAGAGGACATCGGGACTTTAAAAAGTCCTTTTTTTTATTTTTTTATAAAAAGACACGAATAGACATGAAAAGGTAAAAAGAGTGGGATTTTTGTATGTGAAGGGGCTTGATCTGTTCTGAATTTGCTACAGCTTTATATTCCCTAATATTTAAGAAAAGTGTTGCCAAAAGGTAACCAAAACTGGCAAGAAATTCACGTTTAGAATGACATGAGGGTGAGATGATGGAATTACCGTATTGGCCCGAATATAAGACGACCCTGATTATAAGACGACCCCCCTTTTCCAGATGTACCTTTTGGAAAAAGGCTTTTTAAAAACCAAATCTTTTTTTTTCTCAGTAAAACACATTTTGTTTTCAATTATTTTCATATTGCATATTTTTCCTATTTTAATTTTTGTTTTGAAAGTATGGTAAAAACTGGTAAAATGTACCGTTTTATGCGTATTTGGCGCCACCTATTGTTGTGGGTGTATTATTGACATGTCAAAGTCTAGACCCTGAATATAAGACGACCGCGTTTTTTCAGATGTATTTCCAAGAAAAAAACATCGTCTTATATTCGGGACAATACGGTAGTATTTTTGTGTGTACTCTTTAAATATCTGCTCTCATTTTTATTCTGGCTCAAATTATCCCTCAAGGATACACACTCTCAAACACACACACACACACACACACACAGGTTTGTTTTTGTGAATTGTGGGAACATTCCATAGGTGTAATGGTTTTTATATTGTACAAACTGTATGTGCTATTGCCCTAAACCTAAACCTACCCCTTACAGGAAACTTTGTGCATTTTTACTTTCTCAAAAAAACTCACTCTGTATGATTTATAAGCGTTTTGAAAAATGGGGACATGGGATAATGTACTCATAATAGTATTTTTGTGTGTACTCTTTAAATATCTGCTCTCATTTTTATTCTGGCTCAAATTATCCCTCAAGGATACACACTCTCAAACACACACACACACACACACACACAGGTTTGTTTTTGTGAATTGTGGGAACATTCCATAGGTGTAATGGTTTTTATATTGTACAAACTGTATGTGCTATTGCCCTAAACCTAAACCTACCCCTTACAGGAAACTTTGTGCATTTTTACTTTCTCAAAAAAAACTCACTCTGTATGATTTATAAGCGTTTTGAAAAATGGGGACATGGGATAATGTCCTCATAAGTCACCTTCTCCTTGTAATACCTGTGTCATACCCATGTCATTATACAAATTTGTGTCCTCATATGTCACAAAAACGCGCGCGCACACACACACACAGAAAAAAAAATTATATTGACACTATTGTTTTGCGATAGCACTTTTTTACAGTACTGTGATGTTATGACATAAGTGAAAGGAATATTTTTGGGGGGAAAAAAGTGAAAAAAAGACACTGCGTGTCATTCTTCATTTCCTGTGTAGCGGAATTGAAGTAAATACACAACAATCGGAGGAGGTCAGTACTGTTTTCTACAACTTGCATCGTGGCCATGTTTTCCCTCAATGTAAGTTAAACAAACCTTGATGCAAACTGTAAACTGAGATGTTCTCCCTTGAGGGTGGGGCATCTTTACAACATTGGCAATAATAGTCCAGCAGGTTCCTTTCATCCTCCCAACAATGTTCAGAATATTTGGAAGCTCTTATTGTGATTAAGAATGGTTAATGGATGCTCGAGTCACACTGCTGGGAGGAGAGCACACATTCTTCTCACATAGCCTGCCTGACACACAGAGTGCACACAAAAGGACTCATCAAAGCAGCATGCACCCACAAAGCAAGAAGGCTTTTTGTTTATTTGTTTGTTTATTTATTTATTTTTATTCATCAAAAAAGTTGCCAGTTTCCTGAGGTTCTTAAATGCACACTGTCTGACAGTATTGCAAAATAACATTGGAAATATTCTTGGAAATAATCCATATACAGGGACACTGTTTGCTTATACTGATGAAAGTGCCTATTTTGTGATGATCCAACATGGTTAAAGGTCGTGTTAAAGTGGTAAAGTGTTTTTCAGAGCATATTTGTCATGTTCATTCAGTGTTCAGTGGGCATTACATGGTTTCTGTTGTCAGCCAATAGTCCAATCATGCCTCTTCTGCATGATAAAATTACATGAAAATATCAAAGTACCGTTCTACCAGAATTCATAAATCACAGTGCTGGGAAAGATCAGCTCTCCAAACAAACACTGGCACATTTATGACACCACATCACCCAGTGTTGCCAGGACAAACACAGTAGCCATCAAGTCAGAGCTAAAGTGTGTCATTTCTGCACCACTAGTGTCACCCTAAAGAACTGCAAAACTACACTGTAAAAAATGACAGTGAATTTAACGGTAAAAGACTGTAAAAATGCTACAGTAAAAACCTGTTAAATGGTTAACGGTAAATTCCCCTACTGTATACGGTGAACAACTGTACTTGACATTACATGTATTGGACATTAATTTTATGGTAGTATACCGTTTTTGGAAGTAAAAAAGACCGTATAATTTACAGTGAATAACCATAAACTGACATTCAGAATTCCCTGCGTTACATTTCAAATTTGATGTTTTTTTGTTGAAATAACT
>NW_015652150.1:93731-101902 GCF_001515625.1 Sinocyclocheilus rhinocerous
TTTCATGTGTGTTATCATGATGGTGTTTGGTGTTTGTGTGAATGACACTGTGCACCTTATATATATGTTATTATTTAAAAGCTGCTTGTGATGGGCTTTGGTTCATCATGTGACTTTCTCATCACCACCTGCATTTGGTGGTTATCAGTGTATTACAAAGGTACAAAACAGATTTCAGTACTTCAATAGGTTGATATATTAACATTATATCAGTTAATGAAATTACGGTATTTAACTGTAAATTTAAGTTAAAACCGTAAAATCTAAAACGTTGCTACCGTATTTTTTATGATAAAATTCCGGCAACCACAGCTGCCGGTTTTTTACCGTAAATTTTACAGAATTTTTTTTACAGTGTAATGACTGTTTTCAAACAGGTTCCTCTCCAATCCACTACTTGTCAGACAGATGAATGGAAACCAATCTAGAATTAGCTGACATGTTGTTATGCATATATAACCACATTAAATAATTTACTCACGCATGTTGTTCCAAACATGTCTGTTTATATTTTGAATAACGTACAGGTCATTCTTGTCCATGAAATTACAATGAATAGACACTCGTGCTTTGAAGCTTAAAAAGTGCAAAAACATCAAATAAAAATATCATTAAATTAGTCCATTTGAATTGTACTCTATATTCCAAGACTTCTGTAGCATTTGCGTGATTGGCAGACTGATATTTAAGTCGTTATTCACTCAAATTTCCATCCAATGACTTCCCATCCAATCAATGAATTAACCATTCAGACCGATATTGTGAATCAGATTAAATCAGTGATTGAAAAGATCTGATTCATTCACACATCAAACATTTTCTACTTCTCTTAAAATGAAGGCGAAAAGAGCTAGAGCATATGTGAAGATTTTCAGGGAACAGTCACTTCATTTTAGACACTTTTCATTCTGTTCCTCAAGTTTTGAGGCACCATAAATAGACTTTTAATATAGTAAAAGAGTCATGCTTACAATTTTTACAATCTTTTTATGGTGCTTTTTGTCATTTTGGAGCTTGACCCAAGTACTGATTCACTTGATCCAAGTACTGATTCAAGCCATTCTTCAAAAATGTACCTTTTGTGTTCCACAGAAGAAAGAATGTCATGCGGGTTTGGAACGGCAGAACTCTCCATTTTCAGTGAACTATTTCTTTAAATCATTTAAACAAATAATGTATTTTAAAATGTAATAAAATAACACTTCCACTCTAAGTACTGTATTTCTGGGAAAGTAATAGAGGAGAGAGGTTTAAAAACGCCACAGTGCTCCCACTATGGGGGAGGCTGAATCACAAAAGACTTTTGGTGAGTTTTAGATTCTCTCTAGCATCCACTCCTGCTCTAAACAGAACTGTTTTGACCTCCCTTAAAAACACAGAAGAGAACCAGCACAATGCCAAATCAACCTCTAAAGCCTTCTGCTAAGCACATGTGGGCATCCTTGTTATTGTCACTTTGGCACAGCGCTGGCTAAAATGTCAGGCCTATCTGAATCAATGTTAGCTGGCAGTGTGCCACTACTGGACGCTGTTACCACCACCACAGAAATCAGTCGAGCGGAGATTTGAGAGAGGCTACCCATCGCCATCATAATCACCACAGTAATTGAAATGACAGATTCCAACCTCACCTCACTGATGAAAGAAGATAAAGAGAGCATAAAAAATACACATAATATGGTAACCATGTTGCCATGGGTCCGGCACTGTAATTATCTAATCTTTTTATTGTAAAAAAAAAAATAATGTGTTGATCCATGTGTTACTTGGATGGTTGCATAAAGATCATGGGAACTCATTAAACTTAATCCATTTTAATTTCACCTCCAAACCCATTCTCCCTCTCCATCTATTAATAATGCATTCATACGATCAAATAAAAGAGTATCAGAAAGTGTGGTGGGTGAGTGGCCTTCATCAACTCGGTGTGGGGGAGACGTGCTTATCGGAGGATGGGGATGACAGCATTAAATGTTAATGGAATGGAAAAGGAGCAGAGGTGGACTGCTGATCAGCCTCTCAGTGAAGTGCGTGCATCAGAACACAGCCGTAAGAGACAACAGCGCTGGACCAGCAGGCCTGCTCTTATGCTGCCACTCAGCTCAGAATTAAATGCATTTACAAGTGGCCGTGAAATCGCAATATTTTTAACAAGTGTGTATCTGAGAGAGCAGATGGAAAGTAAATGTTTAATTAAAAAATTTAAGAAATATTTAATAAGGTAAACTAAATATTTAAAAATGGAACAAGTGAACATTTACTTAAGCCTGATATGCACTCATCAACAAGAAATCATAATTATGGCAGTTAAGAAAATACAGATTCTGATCTCACAGCACTCTGATGAAAACAGAAAAAGAGTTAGGAAAAAGCTGAAAAAAGGGGGAAAATAACAAATAGATTAGGACTGTTGCTGAAATTCAGGTAGTTTAAAATGTATTAAAATAATTAAATAACTAAACGTAATAAATGAATGGAACAAGTGAATTGTTGGGTCTCATATGTGTGTAAAAAACAAATCAACAAGCTTGGCGATGAAAATTTCACATGATTATGATGAAACGAGAAAGACATCAAAAAAGGCTGTTGCTTAATTTTAGGTATTTTCATTAAGAAATGTTAAAAATAATTAAATTAATTTTAAAAAAAGGAAAAAATTGCATAAGAAATCAAAAGAGCAAAAAATAAGAGGCTGTTGCTTATTTGTAGGTAAAAAAAAATTAAACAAGTGTGCATAAGAGAAGAAAGAAAGAAAGAAAGAAAGAGAAAGAAAGAAAGAAAGAAAACAAAAATATACAGGGTTGTTGCTTAATTTAAGGAAATTTAGTTTTAAATACTTTTTTTTTTTAAATACAAATAAAAAAATGGAATACATGTGCATAAGAGAGAAAAATTAAAGAAAAACATGAGGGGCTTTTGCATAATTTTAGGAAATACAATTAAAACATGTGTTACAATATTTTAAATAATTAAAAGGGAACAAGTGTACATTTAATTGAAGCTTCATCATCTCATTGCTGTGTGCAGAAAACAAAACATGTCTTAAGAGATGCAAAATAGAGGCTTTGAATAAACATAGCTCCAGGGACTACACAGTTACTGACTTAATAGCAGATGGCTACAGACGAAAGACTGGAACGAGCCACAAACAAAAAACAATTCCCTGCGATGTCTCAGGGGTTTACTCCTGGTTTAACTCTTTATTCATCCATTTATTTTGCACTGCTTTGGTGACATGGTGAGGCACCGTGACTTCCGCTTAATTACATCTGCGTGTCAGTGTGTGTAAAAGAGAGAGGTTGAAGTTTATGAGACAGTATCCTTAATACTTCAACCAAAAATGAAAGTTCAGTCATCATTTACTCACCCTTAACGTCGTCTCAAGTTTCTAAGACAACTAAGATTGGGTGGACCTCCTAAGTGGACTAATGCCACCCTGGCCCTTGTGTGTCCTAACCAAACACCTTAACGACTTCCAGACGCTTCATTTACCAAACATAAAGTGCACTGGTTGTGTTTAGAGACTTGTAATGGTGACTGTATACGCCCATTTGTGTTTGAAAGTGCAGCCAAGAGCAGGACTGCAAATTTGGTTTGTACTTTGGTTCTTTGTTCTGACAAGGTCTCATCTGCTCACTAAATCCCACTCCTACTAACAGAAGAGAGCAGCTAAATTGGGCCTGTTTGTCAGGTATAAGCTTGTTTTGTTTTTGCAGTCCGACAGTTTCCTGACAGATAGCAAACCCATAAGCATTCATCTGTCTGGATTTTAAACCTGATATGTTGGGTAAGCTTTCAACATCCTAAAAAAACAACAACAACATAGCAAAGGAAACAAACTGTGTCTTTAGGCTACAGCCCAGCTAGCTGAAGGTAAATGAATTCAGAGTGAAATCTGTTGGCATCCTTAAAGGGATAGTCCACCCAAAAATGAATATTCTGTAATCTAATCACCCTCTTTCTTCTGTGGAACACAAAAGAAGATATTTTGAATAATTTGAAAACAGTTTCAGTTCCCATTGACTTCCATTGTAATTGTTTTTTTTCATACAATGTAAGTCAATGGGAACTGAAACTGTTTTCAAAGAAGAATGTAAGTCATAAAGTTTTAGAATGACATGATGGATGATGGCATCACTGAATCAACGATGAACTGACTTTAACCGAAAAACTGACTCTTTTCTATTGTCCTTTTATCAGCACGTTTTTCCGGATTAACACTTTAATCTGCTTTGACACAAAAGCACTATATAAATAAAGGTGACTTTACTTGACTTGATATGAGGGAGTGTAAATGATTAAAAAATTTTCATTTTCGGGTGAACTACCTGTTAAAGCCTATAGGAAAAGGCCATAATTCAGTAGTATAATATAATTTTGTGCTCATTTTTTTGCACATGGTCCTGGTCCTGGATGCTGATTGGTCAATACAGCAGTCCAACCATGTTAAAATCCATGATACTTTACTATATAATTAGCTATGACTATAATAACAATATAGTAAGAGGCTTATTTCTTAAAAGTTTTACATATTATGACATATTATAGCATTATTATGCATGGAACTGATTGCTCTACAAATATCCTTTTGTTTTTCACTCTTATTTTGGTCTTCATGTGTGTTAGCGTGTTATGTTGTGTGTGGGACACAATATCACATTATATTGTTGTTGCTTTTCCAACACCAATAATATATTCATCTAGAGAATACTGAGAACAATTGGCAATTAGACTCATTTGGACTCAGAAAATAACTCAAAGGTAATAAACAAAGCACGGAGAGAAGGAAAACCAAAAATAATTCAGCTGCATTTTCTGCCACAGGCATTCAGCCAGATCTGCCACACTGTGTGCCATAAATGTCTGCCGAAATTCATGTTATCCCTGTCATCCATGTTCCCTTTTATTTGTTTATTACACACAGCTTTATTAATAAAAGGGGGAGAAAGAGAGAAAGCGAGAGAGAAAAATGAAATGTGGTGAGCAAAAGAGCTGGAGGATGAGAGAAAGTGGGGTAAAATGTGAAAACTGTTTGTGGAATTTCACACAAGTGAATATTTGAAGCTTTTGAAACACAATGAAGCTCTCTAATATCACCATTAATGGCCTACGTTGCACAAACTTTCATTAAACAATATTCTCTTACATCAAAGAAAATCTGAGAAATAAACACTTCCGTTATGGCTGAGATATTGTTGATAGTGTGTGTTTTGGTAAAACAATCAATGCTCAATGGATGCCAATCAAACAAAGCTTTGACAAAAATTGTCCACCTCTTCCAAAAACTAAGATGTACTGATGCTTGTTTTGGCGGAGGCTTTTGTTTACATCATCTGTTCTTTGTTATCAGAAGAGGCTTAATCTCCAAATTTGAGTGGGAGTGCCAATGGCATTAAGCAGGATCAAGTGGCTGAATCACGGGGGGTTTAGGACCTTCTTGCTAAAACGTGTCATCCTCTCCAGTACAATGAACAGGAAGATTATCACTCTAGACCTGGATGAAAGGGTCTCTCGAACAATGAAAGATCAATTTCACCTGAATGAACACAAATGATAAAGAGGCATGTGAAAGAGGACCATTAACAGTACAAATAAGACAATATCAGATTTAAAGGCTTAAAAAGGTTAGAATGTAGCAATAATTTACTGAAATCATCAGCATATATACTGCAAAAAAAGACAATTAACTAAGAATTTATTTGAAATCAATTATTATCATTATTATTATTATTTGAAATAAAAGGGTTTAACGTTTAGGTTCAAAATCTTTTAATAGATTTGAATAGATTTTACCATTCAAAGTATTAACTAAATCATAAGTCCAAGCTCAAGTTCTGATCCATGTCATGTTTAGTCTCAAACAACTGAAAAGTTGGGCATTTTAAATAAACTCTAAGATAAGCACATACCATATTATAAATAAAGGAAATAATCACTGCAGCTGTATAACCCCAAAGAATTTTGTATAAATACTATGTTCACCTACACAGTAAGGGGGAAGTCGTGGCCTAATGGTTAGAGACTCGTAACCCAAAGGTTGCGGGTTCGAGTCTCGGTCCGGCAGGGATTGTAGGTGGGGGGAGTGAATGTACAGCGCTCTCTCCCACCTTCAACTGACGACTGAGGTGCCCTTGAGCAAGGCACCGAACCCCCAACTGCTCCCCGGGCGCCGCAGCAAAAAATGGCTGCCCACTGCTCCGGGTGTGTGTTCACGGTGTGTGTGTGTTCACTGCTGTGTGTGTGCACTTTGGATGGAAATCAAAACATTGTGCAAAACTTAAAGGTTAACACTAGCAGAGATCACATGATAAAACTATTACTGAGGTAATTAGCCAAATGCTCATAAACCACAAACAATTCTGGCCTGTTTTAATTATACAATTATTGAAATATTATTAAAGTGAAAACATTTATTTAACAGTTACTGATTGTTGAATAAATAAATGATAAAGACAAACCGTGATTAGACAGAAAAAAATAAGATTTTGCACTGTATGTACTGTATTGGTAGCACTTGTATCCCCTTTCTGTTAGTTATATAAATATATATAAATGTACAAAAAGTCATTCATACAAATAATATTAGGGATGCATCATGCACCGATCGGTATCAGGCCCAATACTTCGATCCTGTATTCGTGATCGTACTCGTAAAAATGCCTCGATACCAAAAGCCGATACCACACAGCGTGAATAGAGCTATGTCCAGAAAAAGAAACATCGACAACAGAACAACAGAGAGTAGAATGGAGATATTAGAGATTAAGGATGTCTATGAAGTACATGTAAGTAAATAATATAATGTTAAACATTCAATATCCACGCCTGTATAGCGGATGTGCATGAGCTGATAAGCAGAGCGCGTGACGGCACAGATGTGCGAGCTTGTCGAGTGAATATCTCACAGACATCACTGGAAAGTTTGTAGTTCGGTCGGATATTTCAAAAGCAAGTAAGTAAAATGCAGTGGTGGAGGTAACGAATTACAACTACTCAAGTTACTGTAATTAAGTAGTTGTTTCGTGTACTTGTACTTTTTTGAGTATCTTTTTAAAGCTGTACTTTTACTTGTACTTAAGAACAAATTAAGCAAAATAATCTACTTCGTTACTTTTAAATCATAGTTTGTTACTGAGTACGCCGACAATTTGAATTGATATTCAAACCTTTGACGGCACTTCAGTAGCCAATAAAGATATCCGATGGTAAACGGCCCAATAAAAGTCCTGAACTGATATCTGAACCAGGAAAAGCGCCGCTGCAGCAGGTGAACAGCTGATCAGACAGTGAGGGAGCTCAGCGTAATTTATGGACTCAAAGTTTGGAGGAACAAACTACATGGTAGTGTTATCATAAATATCTATATTTTGATGCCGATACTGAAATATCTGACACGGTTCCATTGCTCATTTTCCACAGTATACACCGATACAAGCTGCGTCTCTCTTTCCTCTCCGATAGTGAGTTTGACACGCATCGCCTCCTGTCGATTACAGAGTCTGAATGTCCGCGCGGGATTGCACGTATTCCGCATAATTTTAATAATTCCCGCACAAATGTGGCGAGCGCTTTATTGTAACATGAGAACACAGTCATGTAATCGCATAAAATTGTACTCCAGCTCTCAAATAGGCCTAACAAATGAACTGCATGTCCTCACACTCCGATATAGCTTGTGCGAACTCAGACTGTGTGCAATCGCGATCTCTCCGTGTTTTTAAATTATAAATTATTTATCTTTGCTCCTGGATTAAATTTTGTCAAAATTATCAACCTTCAGAATAGATCCACGCCTGACCGATGAAAATCCTACTGGCAATTTTATTGGCTGTAAGTGAAATGCACCAGAAAGTCTTTCAACAATCAAAGATGGAACTTTAATTTCTTTACAATGTAAGTTTATGCTAGAAATGTTTTGGAATGGGATTTTGTCTGATTTGTACATATAAATATCTTAGTCTGCCTAACTGCATCACATTGTCATTACAGGTCAAAGCCATCTGATGTTCCATTTATCTAAATAAACAACATATATGGCTCTTAAATCACTGCCTATACAAATTCAGTGTCATATTTTCGAATACTACTAAATTGAGGTCATTTGTTTTATAATTTTATTACTGACTGTGTACTTGTCATTTTTTGTAAATTCAATTCAGTTTGAAATCAAA
>NW_015652150.1:102164-102443 GCF_001515625.1 Sinocyclocheilus rhinocerous
CTTTTTAGTGCACATTACTAGTCTTGTGGTGAACAATTGAACCATGCAAGTCAATACACTGGGAAAAAAAATTGTCTGCCGTCGTAATCTTTAATTAAAAACTGAAAATTTGCTTCCGTTCTGGAACGGCGTTCTTGCTCTGATGACATCAGTTTGATGGCTTGGGGAGAATCCTCTTGTTAAGTCATGATGTAAGGACTGCTGTTTCCGGGTCCAAGCCTCTACTCGTTTCACTTGAGAATACTACATTTAAATGGCTGTTGAGATAGTAGGATTCGA
>NW_015652150.1:102591-121366 GCF_001515625.1 Sinocyclocheilus rhinocerous
GTGAAGCGTGATGTCAGACGTAACAAACAGATTTTCTTAACCACTCCTATCCAACCGTGAATCTACTATGAGCAAGAGGTGCAGTGGAGGTGCACCACAATAAAACCCCACCCTTTATTCAATAATCCGTTTCACTTGGAAATACATCACAACACTGAAGTCAGTTGCAACTTCCGGTTCACGGGTACTTTAATATTGATATTTTTCAAGGTATTGAAGTTAGAAATTCCTATATCATGACGACTAATTCATGTACTTCGTCAATAAGATAAAAGTGGGTTTTGTTCAAAGTAGCTATTATCCACATAGATCTTTGATATGAATATTTTTTGGTAATTCATTAAAGGACAAGTTAGCCTACTAAAGTTATTTGACGGTAAGGAGAGAGAGAGCGAGAGAGAGTCCGAGAGCACGCACTTCTGTTACATGATCTTGATTTCTGTACGCTCCATTCGCGCATGCATTTGGATTAAGTCTAAATCGTAATTATAAAACAAACAAAAATGATAGGGGCATTCACTATAAACAACATTTACTTTAAACGTCAAGCATACACGACTTTATTTAAAGCAAAAGTGAAACTAGCAGCCTGTGTGAAATGCGCTAGGCTGTAAGTGTCTCTCTCATTCTGCACCAATACAAACCTGTGCGCGCTGCACATGTTTAGCTTGCTTTAAAGGCCAAAGTATATTTCGGTTTTTACTCATACGCGAGGGTCCACGTACAGTGCGCGTGACGCAAATTACATCACCAAAATAGTATGCGCGTACTCGTATAATAATGTATAACGAGTGGTTCCCTGCATTATTTTAGGAAAACGTTTTGTGATTATGTTTTAATTACGTTTACGTTTTGTGACAATGGAGCAGCTCTAATGCGCCATTAAAATGAACAGTGAAAGTAACAAAAGCTTATACAATACATTTTAACAGGTATAATTGTGGAAATAACTCAAGGAAATATCTGTTTGCTAAATGAAGCCAACTACACTGTAAAACCCGATTAGTTCAGAATACTCAATTTTTGTGGACACCCGATTACCTAATAAATTTTAAGTAAACCAACTCAAAATTTTTAAGTAAGCAATATTTATAAATTACAATTAATCCAAACTTAAAAGTTTCGCTTTAATTTTATTTAATATTTGAGTACACTATACTTAAAAGTACTGTTTACCCTAAGTAATGTTTTTAGTTTACCCAGACTCAATTATTTTGATGCAAAAATACTTAATTTCATAGAAATACTATAACACACACACACAAAAAAAACTACAAATACAACATTAGCTAAAGAATTGAATTATTTATTCAGCCTTACAACTTTTAAAACCTTGTGACTCATTAAGAAATCAGGACATACGTGTCACAGTACATCTCTTACAGCAATGCATCAAACTGAAAGTGACATTGAAAATAAAATAAAAAAATATAATAAAAATGATCAAACAAAAAATATATAGGCCATATATAATATTAAAAAAGGACATCAAGTCTATCCCATTGAAGACTTACAAAAACATCCAGAAATACTATAATTTATTATCATAAAGGCACATCGCAATTTAAGATTCAGATCAACAAGTTATACGATTTAAAGTGCAACTATGAAAAACTGAGGTAGAGTTGGAGGGCAAAACATAATATACAAAATGTAAACTTTCATTCAAATACTTTAAACAACAAACCAGTTATTATACTCGGCATCACAAACATGCAAATGTATGAACACAGACACATACATGTGCCTACATACAAGTCTTAACATGGCCTACACATCCTTTAACAGATCATTTTTGAGACTGAGTAGGCAGGGTTTCAGTGGTTTTGCTTTAAAGGCCAAAGTATATTTCGGTTTTTACTCATACGCGAGGGTCCACGTACAGTGCGCGTGACGCAAATTACATCACCAAAATAGTATGCGCGTACTCGTATAATAATGTATAACGAGTGGTTCCCTGCATTATTTTAGGAAAACGTTTTGTGATTATGTTTTAATTACGTTTACGTTTTGTGACAATGGAGCAGCTCTAATGCGCCATTAAAATGAACAGTGAAAGTAACAAAAGCTTATACAATACATTTTAACAGGTATAATTGTGGAAATAACTCAAGGAAATATCTGTTTGCTAAATGAAGCCAACTACACTGTAAAACCCGATTAGTTCAGAATACTCAATTTTTGTGGACACCGATTACCTCAAAAAATTTAATTAAGCAAAACACATGCACAACTGTGGCTATACAATTGAGGATTTTTTATTCAGCCTTTTTTAATCCGTATGAACTGTGTATTTCTGAATGTCAAACACTGGAAGATCATCTCATCACAACTGCAGTGCTTGCAGGATTTGTAGTGGTTTCGTTGTCCATGATAACAAAATCAGCAGGAGAGGTGTTTGTGTCAGTGATGTCTGGCTCGCCCCAGCAGTGACGCTAAAATAGCATTCAAAATGCGCATTCAAAGGCACTAGGGAAATGCCGCGCTTTACAGCGCTGTGTAAAAACAGCGTAAATTGTTATAAGTTGCATCAACGATTTAACAGACTTTAATTGCAGTGTTCTTAATCTTTATAAGTTAGTAGTACTGTTCGGGTTTACAGTGTAACATGATTCATATTATTATTATTATTATTTTGTTTCTGTAGCCAATATTTTTAAAAAACTACAAATGCTGTGAAAATACAGGTACTGGTATCAGTGAGTACCAAAAATGAAAGTATCGTATCGGACTCATTCTGAAAAAAGTCGGTGCATCCCTAAATAATATGAACTTCTTTCACCAAATTTATGCTTATTTGTCATGTAAAAATGATTTACATCTGTGAGCAGGACTTAAACTGGACTGTTTCAGTTGGTCAGCACTATTATTTTTATCCAACCTTCTTCTTTTTTTTGCATTTTACAGACATTTAACAGCTTATCAGATATTATCTTACCAATCTATTTATCTATCTATCTACAGGCAACTTTAGAGATATGTGAACATAGTTCTCTCTAAATAGAAACTCCTATAGAAACCTATTCAGAGATGATAAGGGTTTATTTCTCACTGGTCAATAACGTTGCCAGGTGCATTTCTGAGTAAACAGCCATAAACATCAGCATGAATTTAACACCACCACATGACGCATTATCCAGCAAGTTTTGAAAAGCTCTTGCTAAGGTTGTCTACTCATATGCAAGTTGTTTTTAAACTATCTAAAATAATATTTACAGATGGATATGGAGCGGTAGAGCCTTTGGCAAGTTTAGTTTAGAAGCCCGTGGCTTTAAATGACAGCAGTTAAACTGAGAATAAATACAAAGTTGCCTCATGTTTACCACTAGACTACATGCTCTTGATTTCTGTACTGTAGCCTGTAGACTTTCTGGTGATATTTTCAAAGACATTAATATAAAATGTTTCCTTTCTGAAGACATTTATTGATTAAAACTGCATTAACTAGATTAGACACTTATAATCAAAAGTAGCTAGCTGGGTAAATAAAGTATGTGATCTAATTAGTAGCAAATGGGTCCAGCAACCGTGACTAAAAATACAAATTACTGTACCATGTCTTCATCTGTTCGCAGGTTTCCTGCCTTTCAAGACCAATCAGCATCATACACAAACCCGGAACAAACACTTCGACTGTATTTTAATGAACGAGCCACAGAGGAGAGATCAATTTAGATATACTCTCCTCTGAAGCTCGCTGAGAGCCAGAAGACAGAAAGTTAAAAGTGTTTTGGTCTGACATACCTTATAATGTAAGACATCATATCCTCCATTAGTCATACACAAGCAGTGCACTAGAAGATAAATATATTTACTCACTAAAAAAAAAAAACATTATAAAGGACAAACAGTACAAAACATTAAAATGTCTCTATGTTTTAAGATGTTTTGCATGAATGGAAAAAAAGGTAAAAAAATTAACATGTTCATATAAAAAAATACAAGTTTTAAAAAATATAATGTATATATAATATAATATAATATAAATTGCGAGATATAAAATCAGAATTGACTTTTTTTTTCTCTTGCAATTCTGAGTTTATATCTCGCAATTCAGACTTTTTTTCCCTCCGAGTTGACGACATCACCACATTTCGACCACAGAATAAAAAATAGAAATGGTAATTGCCACTTTATAGCTGTAATGTGGTGTTTTGTTTCATGTTCATGTTTTCCATGTCTTTTATTTTGTAATTGTTTCATGGTCCCTGTTTGTGTCTTGCTTCCCTTGCCCTCATGTATTCATGCCATTGGTTCCCCTGTTCATTGTGTCATGTTCTGATTGGTTGTCTTAGTCATGTGTCTTGTTTCCCATTGGTTTGTTCTTGTCATGTGACCCTCTTGTTTCCTATAAGTAGCTTCATGTTCCCATTGTGCCCTCGTCGTGTATTGAATGTATTTAACCCGCTGTTGGTGAGTCTAGTCTGTTTATGTCAAGTCTGCTCCTGCTATGTCTGTTCAAGTCAAGTCAAGTCAAGTCTGTGTTTCTTGTTTGGATATCACCTGTAAATAAAACTGCACTTGGGTTCTCACTTACGCTCGCCTTCAGTGGATGATTCATTACAATAGCTCACAATTTGATCTTTTCTTCTCAGATTTGCGAGTTTATGAACGTCTTGCAATTCTGCATTTGTATCTCAAAATTCAGATTTTATATTTTGCAATTCTCACATGATATCTCAAAATTGTAAGACAAAAAGACGCAAGTACCTTTTAAACTTTTTTTTTTTATTAAATGGCAGAAACAAGCTTTCATAATGACTACTATATACTGTAGTGTGGAAAACAGCAACCAACCCAAAAGACCTGTTACACATTATAGATAATCACATAAGCTCAGGTGCATAAGGGTATTGCTGTTTGTGCAGTTGACTGTTAAAAATGATAATAATTATAAAAATCATATTATATTGGACTGGAAAATTTATATTTTTAAATCAGATGGTTTACATTCTCATTCTTTCTGTCTGACCCAATAGACTGTGACCTGGGTGGTTTGGATTTTGCCGCATTAGGTTGGATGTACTGTGACAGTAGTTCATGTTTGTTTAAGAAATATTACGTCAGATGTTTCCTGTTCTGTGTTTATGGTGCCATATCAGGCGAGCAGCTCAATAGTACCGTGGCACTTCGTGAGTGATAAGGGCTGTGAAGATTATGATGACAAGTGGTGAAATAGTCCAGACATGCTTCAAAGTAAATAGCTTTATATAATGTCTAGTCTGATCTGGGATTCTGAATTCTTTCAGTTATATGTCATCCTAACTGCTAATGATAGATTTTATGTGTCCGCTAACAGTGCTAATAATTTTGCTGCTGTGTGTGTGTGTGTGTGTGTGTGTGTCGGATGTACACCTTTTTCGGAATAAGAGATAACTAATCGATACGGCAAACTAAATGAGGGGACCATTGAATGCTGGATTGTGCTTCCAGATGGCTAATGTTTACTTCCTCCATGTCTCAATCTGCTCTTTATAAAACATTCTCTCGCAGCGTGGCCACCGGATGGCAACTGCGAGGAAGACAGGTCAGGTGGCATTTATAGCATAAATATCATGGCATCTCTGTGATATTAGCCTGATTGTGAGCATTAAGCCATCATTTGGTGTTTAAGAGCAACGATTAGTGCAACAATCGACACATGAGCAGAACATGAGAAAATACATATAGCCCCATCTGTTTGTTCATTCACGTTGAAATATTTGCATTTAACTGAAAATGTACAATTACAGACAATATGACCTTACAAAACATTAACAGGAATACTGAAAGTAAACAATACAGAGAAAATTCAATACACTTACAGTATTCCTCTTAACTGACTCTCTTAACCTTGGTGCATTCTATAAACAGCCCAGCCTTTTCTTTTTGCAATCTCATGGACAAACATTAAAGAAATAGTGAAATATATACACACTTACCAGCCACTTTATTAGGTACACGTGTTCAACTGCCCATTAACACAAATAACTAATCAGCCAATCACATAGCAGCAACTCAATGAATTTAGGCATGTAGACATGGTCAAGACGATCTGCTGATGTTCAAACCGAGCAAACAGAATGGGGCAGAAAGGTGATCTAATGACTTTGAACGTGGCATGGTTGTTGGTGCCAGACAGGCTGGTCTGAGTATTTCAGAAACTGCTAATCTATTGGGATTTTCATGCACAACCATATGGTTTACAGAGAAAAAGAGAACATTTCCAGTGAGTAGCAGTGAGCAAAAATGCCTTTTTTATGCCAGAGGTCAGAGGAGAATTGCAAGACTGGTTCAAGCTGATAGAAAGGCAACAGTAATTTGAGTTTCTGTTGCCTTTCTATCAGCTCGAACCAATCCTGCATTATGTTATCATGTCAATATGGACAACATCTCTGAGAAATCAACCTTGTTGAATATGCCACAAAGAATTAAAGCAGTTCTGAAGGCAAAAGGGGATCCAACCCGTAGCAAGGTGTACCTAATAAAGTGGCCGGTGAGTGTGTATCACACTCAAGGACTATATGAACTTGGGAAACAATTAAATAATAGCACAAATAATGAACTAAACTTAATATTTTCCATTCTAGTTATGAGAAGCATATACATCTGATTTTCAAACTTCAAAAATAACTTTTATGTTCAACAGACGAAATAAACTAATTCAGGTTTAAAACAACTTGATTAAATGATGGTATAAAAATGAAACACTGACAGAATTGAAAGACAGATGACAGAATTTTCATTTTTGGTGAACCATTCTTTTAATGTTAATAAAACAACAAAATACAGAAAAAAATCACTCACTGCTCTTGACTGATGAACTTCTCATCAGTCAGTTGCTTTAAAAAAAAGTATAATTGATGTATATAGTGTATATAGTGTTTTATTTTAATATTTGTTCATTCAATTTCTTGAATGTTACTGCTAAAACTGTACCTGAAAAATAAAGCACTATTTGTTTTATTTGTATATTATGTGTATTTGTAATGTATATCTAAGTTCTTATTTTCTAATAACAAAGATAAAATAATATCAAAGATTTTTATTTTTGCTCACTTTGGCCTAAATGTCTGCCATTCTTTTTTATTTTATATTTTGTTAGGGTGTAAGAGGTGTTATGTTTCTGCACTCTTCCATTTTAAGCAAATTAAGAAAACTTTGTCTAAAACCATTTTTGTGATGGTTTGTATTTTTTGTGCTCTGTATGGAACATCAGTGCCTGTTTAAGTGATGACATTACTTGTGTTTGTTTTCAGACATGATAACAGACGTGTTATACTTGTGCTACAACTTTTTGGCCTGTGCTACAAAACTTTCAACCTCTGTAGCACCAGTGCTATGTGAAAAAAAAAGTTAACGTACAGCTCTTGTGTATGTGTATATATGTATGTGTATATGTATATATATATGTATGTGTATATGTATATGTATATGTGTGTGTGTATATATATATATATATATATACAGTATTTCTTAAATGGGATTAATCCAGTGGGTATAGAAAATAATCACCCCCCTTTAAAATGATTTCATTTTGTTGCCTGAAATGAAGATGGACAACGGTTTTTGTTTTATCCAGCTGTATTTACTCTGACTTACGACTTATAACATCCAAGTGAAAGATATGACACCAACTTGTCAGAAAAAAGCCATTTGAATTTCAACTGTTGTCATTTAGATTACCTCAGCAAAGAGCTTGGTGCAAATGAAGCAAACAATCAACTATGGGTGGCAAGGCACTGTCAAAAGAGCTTCAGGATAAAGTTGTGGAGAGGCACAAGTCAGAAGATGGATACAAACAAATTTCAAAGGCTTTATCAATGCCTAGAACCACAGTGAAGTCTATTATTAAGAAGTGGAAGATATTTGGTACAACACAGACAATCCCTGGATCAGGACGTCGCTCCAGACTGCATGAAAGAGCCAGGAGGAAACTGGAAGCAGATGCAGTTGTCAGAAGTTGTCAATGGGAAGTAGGTTTACCTTCCAACTTGACAATGACCCAAAGCACACAGCAAAACTGACCACACAGTGGTTGAAGGAGAAAAAGGTGAATGTCCTTGCATGGCCTAGTCAGAGCCCAGACTTAAACCCCATTTAAAATCTGTGGAATGTCTTGAAGACTGCACTCCACAAACGCTCACCATCAAATTTAACTAAACTTGAGCTGTTCTGCAAAGAAGAGTGGGCAAATTTTGCAAAGTCTAGATGTGCAAAGTTAGCTGAGACAGATCCCAACAGGGACTAACAGACTAAAGACTGTAATTAACGTAAAAAGGTGGTTCAACAAAATACTGACACAAGGGGGTGATCCTTTTTCCAACTCAGTGATTCTATATTTTTTTTTTCTGATATGTTGGTGTTATATCTTTCACTTGGATGTTATAAGTTGCACTGATACAAAAGGATAAAACAAAAACTGTGTCCGTCTTCATTTCAGGCTGTAAAGCAACAAAATGGGATTAATTTAAAGGGGGTTATTCTTTTCTATACCCACTGTATGTGTGTGTATTTATATATACATGTATATGCACAGTACACACACACATTATGCAAACACAAACTTTTATACAGCTTAGTTTATGCAGCTCATGTGCTGCTGTCATTAAAGCAAAAAAGGGGCAAATCAAATTCTAAGACATTCTGAATTATCCAATTCAGCTTTTCAACTCAAATTGTTATGCATTTGTAAAGAAAAAACCTGTGGGCCACCTTTTAATTTTGGTCAAATTCTTTAGACCCATATATAAACATTAGAAGTCAGAGCCATAAGCCATGGCTTGGACAAAATATAATACATAAGAGATAATGTAGGTGACTTCAACATTGTAAAATGTTAGCAAATCTTCCCCACCTCTTTTTGTATTTCTATTAATCAATTTATTTATTTGTAAATACAAAGCATGTGGACTGAGAAGTTAAGTATACTGTTGGCTCTTTTCAGCCTGTTCAATGGCTCTATTATAAATGGCACAGTCAGTCAAAGGCTCTTCCAAATAGCCCCTATCTCCCAGTTTCAGCCTGCGGTCCATAATATAAGCCATTATTTCACAAGGAGCTTTGCAGTGGTATAAGAGAAGACTAATGCTGGAAGTCAGAACTACGGCAGATATTACACAGGTGTCACTCGAGCTTGGAGTAAATAGTCACCGCGACTGTAATTTTCTCATAATTAGACAACGACTATGATTCATTTGGCAGAAGAGGAGTTGAAGTGAGCATTGAGTGCTTCAACATCACGACAACACAACACATATACAGTAGCAAAACTGATTTTCAATTATTTTATTTCAATGACAAAAATTGTCTTGAGTATTTTTGTGCTGTTTTCCAGTAAAAATATCAAAACATACTTAAAATGAGATACAATTACTTGAGAATCAAATGTGAGTAATAGATTTCATACAAGATTTCAGATAACGTATCTTGAATTTCTGGTTATTTTTCTTATACATGAATTTGACAACGTTTCTTGTTTTAAGCATAAATTTAACAATTCTAACATTGTGTCTAACAAATTTAGGGGGGAAATCCTAATGAAATATGTGTTTATAAAACATAAAATATTATTTATAAAACAACTTTATAAATAATCTACAATAATAATAATAACAACAATAATTTAAGTACATCTTAATATCTTATCTTACTTCTCCAGTAAATATCATGTTTTTAAGATGTTTTTATATTTTTACTGTGTTTTGTTCCATTTGCATTTCTGAAACAAAAGGAGCTAACATAATTGACTTCTGGGGAAAGAAAAGGGAAAAAAAAACTGTGAGCAGGTATTTATGATTTCCAAATACAGAGAAATTGTAGAGAAGCTTTTTACTAAATGGGAGCATGTCTTTTCAAGTTAGCATTAGCCATCATCTGGTCACTATGGCAACACTATGAGTGAATGCAACAGTTTTGTAGTTCTGATGTGAGCTTTTGGAGTTCAAAGGAAGGAAAGAGAGTTTGTGAAATATATGCATCTTGTGTGTGTGTGTGTGTGTGTGTGTGAGAGAGAGAGAGAGAGAGGGAGGGAAACGGTAAACAACTTCCCTGCTTTCATATCTCACGTATTGAACAGTATGAAAAGGCACTGATGAGGGGAACAGCGAGAGGATATTAAACATTGGTCTTTTTGTACTTTCCATCTTTTGTTTACAGTCATTTGACGTCAGTCACACACACACCCCAGATGGACGCCATGCAAACACTGACAAAATGTTCCCTTTTAAAATTACAATAAAATAAGAAAAAAGGCAGCTTTGAACAAAAAAAAAAACAACTTCTTAAAGGATTCTCTTCTTTTTTTTCACAAAGGGGAACATAAATGCTAATTATGTGGCAAAGTGTAAAATAAATTAAGTGTAAAATTGACTTCACGTGGGATTACACATAAACCAAACAACAATGCTTATGTTAGTCAGCATGAGTTTGGCATTGCAAAAAAAACAACTACATTTAAAATGAGGCCTCTTGCTGCTGATAAAATGAAATTCTAAAAAACAGATGACTCATTTTCTCTCTACATTTTAGTCTGCTGGGAAAAAGTTTCTCCTGTTGCTGTGTTAAGACAAAGTAGTTTCCTTTGTTATAAACATGCTGCATTTTTAAATATTTAAGGAAAATTAGAAAATTAGAAATTATTATCGAACACATTGGTAGTATAGCATCCACTGACAAAAAAAGGTTTTTTTTTTTTACATGTGCAATGGTAGAACCGTGGTATTCTTTGAAGTACCTTGGTGCATAAATACTGTATGATAATGATTTAGTACCATAATATATAATAAAAGTAGCTTGGTACTATCTAATACCAGAACCACAGTACATCTGTGTTACATTATTATTAATGAGTAAAATATTCTCTAATATTAAATAAAAATTGAATATGTATATTTGTAAGTTGAAATTAAATTGACTTAACAACAAAATCAATGTACTACAAGAACAAAGAATACAGAAGAACGTATAGTTATCAAGCAGTCAAACCCTAAGCAGCACTGTAGTGGCTTTTCTGCTGAGACCAAGAAGGTTCTGAAAAGGGTTTTTGTTCTCAACTGTAGTGAAATTCTAGCAATCATTGAGTTCTTCTGAGGTCTAGTTCAAAGCTGGATTCAAGATTCAAATCAAAGAATATTTTTAATTTGTAAATGATAATTTTTTGTAGAGGCATGGCACTATCTTTAGGCAACTGCATTTCTGAAAGGTCTGCTGTGACGGGGGGAAAAAATCTTAAACCAGCTGGTTTGCTTGGTTTAAGGGGGTTTAGGTTTTTGAATACCAGCCATCTGGCCTGCTGAGCACCAGCTTGGCCACCATCATAAACCAGCTAAAGCCATCAGGCCATATTAGATTAGTTTGAGATGTTTTTTTTTTGTTTTTTTCAGAAGAATATGTGCGCTTTTGTGCAATATTCTGAAAAACATCAATAACAATGTTTTATAAATTGTGACTTATCATAAACAACATTAACAAATAACAGTGCTTCTTCAGGAAGCCATCAAACGCTGCGCAAGCAGTTATGGAAATATATAGCAACGCAACTGCGATTCACTTTCGAGTCCTTTGACTCTTCATGGCTCAGTGGTTATTAATTAGTGTCTTCTGGTGATGTTTTGAGTGGGAGGGCGAATCACTCTGGCTTTTGACATTCAGTCCCCATAGAGAAACTGACACTTCATTCAGCGTGATTACAGCGGCACATCTCAAAATCAGGTGATCACTGCACTTCAAAGATGAAGTAATACACTACACAGTCTGTTTTTAGAATGAAAGCACTGAACTAGAAAGAAAGAAAGAAAGAAAGAGGGAGGGATGATTGTAATATTGTCTTTCAAAGAGAATTAAAGTTGCCCCTATTATGCCATTTTGAATATTGCCATTCATGCAGTGTGTAATGTATGTGAATGTAAATGATCTGCAAAGTTGTAGAGTCGAACGTGCACCATAAATAAAGTTATTGTCTCCCAAAAGACAGAATCGACTCTGAACAGCCTAAACGAGTCATCAGTAATTCGAATCCCACACATTTGCATAATGCCCACCTGTGTTCTACGTTGGCCGGCCGTGAACATCTTGACCCACCCTCAAACACTGTGTCCTACGGTGTGAAAGTAAATTAGTTTTATTTTTATTTCAGAAAGATGAGGCTGCAAAAAAATCAGTGGTTAAAGTTCATTTTTTTCTGTATCACAGCAGTGCAACCCCAATCTTTTTTTGTGTTCCCGTCATTTTACTGATGTCTGCTTCTCTGATTTCGGCGAGTTAAATGCGGGATTCACAAAACTCTTGCTCTTGAAAGATGGCTCAGTACCCAGTTTATTTGGACCAACTGGCACCACTGAATCACTACCTGTAAGTATGATAAATAATAGATGTTTATAGTTTCTATCCAGCGTTCAGAATACAGAACTGTTTTATTATGTGGAACATAATATATGATGAAATGTGAAAAATAATGGCAGCAAAGAATTTTTTTATTGGGTGATCTATTTTTTTTTTTTTAAGTGAAAGTGACGTGACGTGACCAAATATGATGACCCATACTTGGAATTTGTGCTCTGCATTTAACCCATCCAAGTGCACACACACAGCAGTGAGTAGTGAACACACACACACCGTGAACAGAGACCCGGAACAGTGGGCAGCCATTTTTGCTGCGATGCCCGGGGGAGAAGTTGGGGGTTCGGTGCCTTGCTCAAGGGTCTCACCTCAGTTGTGGTATTGAAGGTGGAAGCGAGTGCTGTACATTCATTCCCCCCACCTACAATCCCTGCCGGTACCGAGACTCGACCTTTGGATTACAAGTCTGACTCTCTAACCATTAGGCCACGACTGCTTTAAGAGAGAAACTTGTAAGTTATCTATGAACCTTTCAAACTGAGATATTTCAGTTAACTGCCAATTAACTCTCACACTGGACAGTGTTAGATTAAACTGAATTAATACATTCCATCTCAGTAACTGGATCAGATTGGATTACGTTCACAAAAGCACTACTGGAATAAATGTATTACAGAAATCACCTGATGAAGTATTACTCCACTATAATGGAATGGTTTACATTTACATTGCTTTTTTTGACAGATGACCTGTCAAGAAAGTGACCTACAAGGTCATGTAATATTGTACGGTGACAATTGATTTTCACCCGATAGCAAAAGATATTAATCAAGTCAAGGCCAAGTCGAAGGCAATCATGACAACCTGCACATGGTGCCACAAACAAAAACTGCACATCTGAAGTATAGGACAGCTACAGATAACATTTATATAGAAGGCGTGGTTAGTGTAAAAGGTTTCTCCTACATTTAAGAAAAAAGGAAAACGACCAATTCAGGCCATAGAGATCTCTGTCTTTATCATCATCAGAAATCCTGAGTAAACACTATCGATTGTAATGTACTTTTTATCTCCAAAAGCAAATGACTAGCCCTTTCTTAGATTGTCCTGACTGTACTAAATGTCCCTATAACAGCAATCTAGTGTATATGCATAAATGACAAGCACATGACCTACTTATTCTAAACTCTGTACTATGGAACACACAACATTCATGACGCATGAATGCTTGCACTAGAGGATGCATTTAGGCTTTCTGCAATACGAGAAAGGGGCATTCACTCAGAATATGTTTTTGAGTTTAAAAACATGAAAAGAAAGGCAGTGGAATGAAAAAAGGGAAGTTTTTGAGATTTCTTTTTTTAACTTGAGCTAAATATTGTGTTATACACAAAATGCTGCAAGAGCACAACTGTCAAATATGTCCGTCTAAGCTAAAAAAAAATGGTTATCTGAAAATTGCAACATTGAACTTAATTGGTTGTATTCAAGTCAACAATATTGCTTAACATCAGTGAATAACCCTAGATTAATTTATACCAACAAAAATAATTTTATGAGTTGAATTATATAGAAATAGCTATTTAAGGTAACAACTGCAGGCTACTACTTTTTACAGTGTAGCGCATATTTACATAATAAATGTAAAACGGAAACAATAAAATAAAACAATAAAACGGAAAAGCAGAGCAAATGAAAAACGCGTTCTGTGTTTCCTGCAGTGACACTCGCCTGCTACTGAATCATCACAACCACAAATATATATATATATATATATATATATATTTTACCTGAGTTGTGTTTGTGAGTCATCATATGTAGCTGAAATACCTGAAAAAATGACAAGAAAGTTTTGAAATGAGTAGTAGCTGTGGACTGTATGCATAAACAAACACCACCTCAAGTCTGGTTCTTGAACAAATGACTCTTATGATTGGTTATTTTCACCCATCCACAAACATACAGCAAGACCATTGATTATGGTCCAAATAATAAACAAATTATCCGTATGAGCTGGGGGGGTTTCTGAATAAAACAGCATAACCAGTGCAGTCTGATTAAAAAAACAAACTACCCTTATGAACGAACTCTTTTTATTCAATCAAACATCAAATAAAAAAGGTTAGTCAACGATTTGAATTTGTCTCGTAAAATCCCTCCCTGAATTGTTCAAAGCAGTTACTGAATCTATATTTGACTCACTTACTGAACTGCAAGTTATCATTATTTTCAGTCATGTCCATATTGAGTCAAGAGTTTAATAAAGGAATATTCAGCACTATATATACACACATGTATACTTTAGGTGTCACAGCAAAAAAAAAAAAAAAGAATTCTGCTAGAAGCAGGAAACAGTTACTAGTAATGCAACCAATATTACTACTCATAATGGTTGTCATTGATCCACCTGGTTTAGCTTCTACTTGAAAGCCTGTTTTGTGTTAGTAATTGAACCTCCATGGAATTTAATGCATTAGTCGACATGAGCCTTCCTGACCTAAGCTCATTTAGCACCATCCGAGTCTCCACCTAAGATCAATCACTATGGCAGCAATAAAGCTTCTCCAAACACTGACTAAAGAAGATCATCAATAAACCATTAGTGAAAAGCTTCTCAATGTCTCAAACACACTGGACTCTGGTTGGGCTGAAGACCAAACTACACTCTGGTGCTGTTTGATGAGGCTGGTGCTTATTATTAGAGCCCACAAACCTCTAATCCTAAAGGTTATTTGCTGCATGCATGGTTATTAATTCTCAGTTGAATGTCACAACACATCACATTCACCCTACATTCAGCCAAGATTTCCCCATCGGTATGTACTCATCCACAAATGTGTATGTTGGAGTGTGCACTATAGCTTACTGAGAAGAGGTATTGCATAGGTTTTGTATATAATTACTTTCTTTTGAGGCTTCTCGGTAAATTCCAGTACCAAATATGTTATGAACAGGAAAGTACTAGAGGATGTCTGTTATACCAGCTTGTCATTTATTTGACCAGAAGACATGACATTAAAAGAAGCTATTCAGTGTGCATGTTAGTGAACTAATTATCTAGTAAACTGCAATCTTGCTCAGTTCTGGCATGCTACAAAACTCATATTTACACAGCAAAAATACCAGAGGAATGCATTCAGCCAAGGTAGCTCTATCTCTTAATGGAAACTCAATTTAAATTGATGAATTCCTGTAGGGGCGGTGGTGCCACCTACCTCATCAACAGCAAGCAGTAGGACATGAGAAATATTCTCAGTCCATCTCTGACGCTCCACACAGCTAGATGAAAAATGACATGGCAGTTTGCACATCGGCTACAGTCCAAAGTTGGCTGTTTTTCCAGGCTTTGCCACCATCCCAAAACAATCTCATCCAATATTCAGCCATGATTATCTGAAAGCAAGAATAAATAGTCATTTGGCCCCCTGACGCCACGATGGAGTCCCACATTGCAGTGTTAGCTGGCATAACCAAATGATAGACTCTCCATCCAATATTGGAAAAGCTTTTTTAAAAGTTTAGCTTGCTAAACTCCAAGAAACTCAATAACTACTTAAAACTGCCAACTGCATTCAAACTACTTTTTTGAAATGTACTTTGCTACACTACGACTGTAGTGTAAAAAAAACATAGCTAACATTAAAGCTAAAATTAACATAAAAAAAATTAAGATTTACTATAGAAGTTTAAAATAAGAAAGTCACGTTGCAAAATATAGTTACAATTGCGATACAGTCACAATTGTGAGATATTAAAGTCAATCCCAAATTTTTGTTCACTCTGAGACTAGAAATGGATTTTCATATACAACATTAAACTTGAACAGATACATTTAAAGTAAATATAACTAAAACAAAACTTTTATCAAAAAATAAATACACTACAATGCAGCTGCTACACTCTTAAAAGTTAGGTTCCAAACGTTTTTTCTACGACTGTTAAAAAAAACATAGCTAACATTAAAGCTAAAATTAACATAAAAAAAATTAAGATTTACTATAGAAGTTTAAAATAAGAAAGTCACGTTGCAAAATATAGTTACAATTGCGATACAGTCACAACTGTGAGATATTAAAGTCAATCCCAAATCCTTTTTGTTCACTCTGAGACTAGAAATGGATTTTCATATACAACATTAAACTTGAACAGATACATTTAAAGTAAATATAACTAAAACAAAACTTTTATCAAAAAATAAATACACTACAATGCAGCTGCTACACTCTTAAAAGTTAGGTTCCAAACGTTTTTTTTCTTCTTCTTCTAGCATTGCCATAGAAGAACCATTTTGGGTTTCCTAAAGAACTTTTCAGCAAACCATTTTTTCTTAGTGTGAAGAATATTTTTAATAATTTGAAGAACCTTTTTCCACTATAGAGAACCTCTTGTGCAATGGAAAGTTTCCACTGATGCCAATACAGAACATTTATTTTTAAATGAATTTATGTCCCAACAAACCAATACAAACTGAACATGAAATACAAAATACATTCTTGGAGACCAATATAACACCATGTGACTTAAAAATAGCAAGTTGGTATTTTGGCATACTCTACTGCTACTTAAACAAAAAGAAGGAAAAGATGCATTTAGTTATTTTCCAACATTGCTGCTATCACAAAACAAAAATATTACACAAAAAGAGCTGGGATTTCTCTGAGTGCTCTAACAGTATGACTGGTGTTTGATTATTGTGTAGACTCGAGCAACCAAAAAAAAAGAAAGAACGAGAGTTGAAATGGAAAAAAGACAATGAGTCTATCATCACCCACATCATCAATTGCAGTTCAGTAATCCCAACACCACAGAGACTGTGAACATATTGACTGATACTGGCGGTGACAACATACATAGACCTAAAAAGAGCTCTCACCTCAATTTTAGTTTGAACACATCTGCTATATTGAAGCCCTTAAGCTGTGGTGCTGATGCTGACTGTATTCAAAATGACCTTCCATGTGATCAACTACTTCAAGCGGAAGATGCCCTCATAAATTCCCTCTCTCCTGCACTGATGTTTGTCATCTCGGGATTTATTTGCAGCATTTCAATCGACCACAACAGAGTCCCTCATTTCAAATTCAGAGTCGGCTTACTTCATTAAGCATGCAACAACATTACATAGCTACAGGAGGCCAAGCACTGGAGAATCAAAGCAATGACTCTAACTTAAGCAAGCGTCTCTCCTCAGGTGCTCGCTGAGGGAAACCCATTTACAGCACTGAGATTAGCTGCTAAGTATAGATGTGGAGCACATGAGGGACTCAAAAACAAACAAACAATATTTGAAGCTCCTGTTGAGGTCAGGATTGCTGCGGCAGATGGAGGAATTATGAGACTGGGGTTACTCTGGAGTAGCAGGGTTATGGAAAGCATTCTGATTCCCTGTTAATTAAGCTCAGGAATTGATGGTCAGTGACAGCGTTGATGCCAGACTTGAGTACGTTGTGCAGCTTCTCTCGAGGGACGTACTTTACCGCTGCATCTAAAACAAGATTTCATCAATGACACAATCACCAATTTCCCACAGCAGCTTATGCATAATCATCAAATGAATGTCACCGCATGCTCTGTTCCTCATTGAGTGATTTTGCACCAAACCGGTTTGTCACTGATTAAAGTTGAAGCAAATGAGTGTCGCTGATGAGAAGGACGCATCCTCCCCACTTCAGCATTCCCACCTGAGCCCTAAATCTTCAGACTGTCTCCTGTGATCGCTACCTCTTTCATGAGAAGATCTGCACAGCGCCATCAGGTAATGAACACAAGCAGAAAGACTTGAGAATCATTTATTTCAGTATCATAATCACACTTTTCAAATCTGACAAATGCATTTGAGACGTGCAGCAGATGGGTCAGGAATGACTGAGTGGAATTTGTGCACTATGAGTGTTACCAAACAGACTTGCAAAATATAGTGGCTGCTTCCAAAATAGCTATTGTTTGGACCAAGGACTTCCAGCATTTCCATTCATCTCAATGGCAGTTGACCAAAGCTCTGGACTTCCAGGATATATGTGACTTGTGTGCTGCAATCTTTGCTCACAGGCACTCAGTACTGGACAATTTTTATAGCCAATAACCTGTATTATAAATGCCATTTCACAACTCACTTTGGAGTCACAGGAAATGGCATCATGACAGCATTGATTCAGTGTTGTTTTTGTATTGTTTATTATATTATTTTGAATGAGTTATTATAGTATTTAATAATATTTAGAATTAGCTGTTATTGTATATTTATTATTTTATATTTTGTTTAGGTTTTAGTAAATTTGCTGTGTGCTTTTGTAATTTTAATTTTTTATGTAATTATAGCCTTTATTTATATTTACCTATATTTATTCATTTATATTCAATATTTAAAAGTTTAATTTTTCACCTAATATTTATATTTTGTTTTATTTCAGCTTCATTTCGATTAATGAAAAAGATTTTTAAGTTTTAGTTATCATTA